>NC_046154.1:227862727-227896601 GCF_011064425.1 Rattus rattus | reverse complement strand
CACCAACAAAAAAAGGCCCGCAGCAGCTCTCTGCTCCCAGAACCCGTGGGAGAGATACCTCCACCGCCTGGTCAGGTGGGCACTCCTGAGGCTGCAGAGCAGAAGAGACCACCAACACTGCCCACCCCTGCCCACATCCCTGGCCCAAGAGGAAACTGTACAAGGCCCTGGGTTCCTGTGGGGAGGGCCCAGGAGCAGCAGGAGCCCTGCCTGAGACACCGCCGAACCTGAAGGAAACAGACCGGATAAACAGTTCTCTGCACCCAAATCCCGTGGGAGGGAGAGCTAAACCTTCAGAGAGGCAGACACGCCTGTAAACCAGAAGAGACTGTCTCTCACACACATTGCTGATTCCAGAGGAAAACGCCAGAGGCCATCTGAACCCTGGGCACGGAGGCTCCCGGAAGAGGCGGCGAGATCTTCCTGGTCGCTGCCACCATGAGAGCCGTGGGCAGCACCCATGAGCAAACTTGAGCCTCGGGGCCACAGGTAAGACCAACTTTTCTGCTGCAAGTGACCTGCCTGGTGAACTCAAGGCACAGGTCCACAGGAACAGCTGAAGACCTGTAGAAAGGAAAAACTGCACGCCCGAAAGCAGAACACTCTGTCCCCATAACTGACTGAAAGAGAGGAAAACAGGTCTACAGCACTCCTGACACACAGGCCTATAGGACAGTTTAGCCACTGTCAGAAATAGCAGAACAAAGTAACACTAGAGATAATTTGATGGCGAGAGGCAAGCGCAGGAACCCAAGCAACAGAAACCAAGACTACATGGCACCATCGGAGCCCAATTCTCCCATCAAAACAAACATGGAATATCCAAACACACCAGAAAAGCAAGATATAGATTCAAAATCATATTTGATCATGATGCTGGAGAACTTCAAGAAAGACATGATGAACTCCCTTAGAGAACAAGTAGAAGCCTACAGAGAGGAATCGCAAAAATGCATGAAAGAATTCCAGGAAAACATAAATAAACAAGTAGAAGCCCATAGAGAGGAGACACAAAAATCCCTGAAAGAATTAAAGGAAAACACAATCAAACAGTGGAAGGAATTAAAAATGGAAATAGAAGCAATCAAGAAAGAACACATGGAAACAACCCTGGATATAGAAAAACCAAAAGAAGAGACAAGGAGCTGTAGATACAAGCTTTACCAACAGAATACAAGAGATGGAAGAGAGAATCTCAGGAGCAGAAGATTCCATAGAAATCATTGACTCAACTGTCAAAGATAATGTAAAGCGGAAAAAGCTACTGGTCCAAAACATACAGGAAATCCAGGACTCAATGAGAAGATCAAACCTAAGGATAATAGGTATAGAAGAGAGTGAAGACTCCCAGCTCAAAGGACCAGTACATATCTTCAACAAAATCATAGAAGAAAACTTCCCTAACCTAAAAAAAGAGATACCCATAGGCATACAAGAAGCCTACAGAACTCCAAATAGATTGGACCAGAAAAGAAACACCTCCCATCACATAATAGTCAAAACACCAAACGCACAAAATAAGGAAAGAATATTAAAAGCAGTAAGGGAAAAAGGTCAAGTAACATATAAAGGCAGACCTATCAGAATCACACCAGACTTTTCGCCAGAAACTATGAAGGCCAGAAGATCCTGGACTGATGTCATACAGACCCTAAGAGAACACAAATGCCAGCCCAGGCTACTGTATCCTGCAAAACTCTCAATTAATATAGATGGAGAAACCAAGATATTCCATGACAAAACCAAATTTACACAATATCTTTCTACAAATCCAGCACTACAAAGGATAATAAATGGTAAAGCCCAACATAAGGAGGCAAGCTATACCCAAGAAGAGGTAAGAAACTAATGTTTTGGCAACAAAACAAAGAGAAGAAAAGCACACAAACATAACACATCCACGTATGAATATAACAGGAAGCAATAATCACTATTCCTTAATATCTCTCAACATCAATGGCCTCAACTCCCCAATAAAAAGACATAGATTAACAAACTGGATACACAACGAGGACCCTGCATTCTGCTGCCTACAGGAAACACACCTCAGAGACAAAGACAGACACTACCTCAGAGTGAAAGGCTGGAAAACAACTTTCCAGGCAAATGGTCGGAAGAAGCAAGCTGGAGTAGCCATTCTAATATCAAATAAAGTCAATTTTCAACTAAAAGTCATCAAAAAAGATAAGGAAGGACACTTTATATTTATCAAAGGAAAAATCCACCAAGATGAACTCACAATCCTAAATATCTATGCCCCAAATACAAGGGCACCTACATACGTAAAAGAAACCTTACTAAAGCTCAAAACACACATTGCACCTCACACAATAATAGTAGGAGATTTCAACACCCCACTCTCATCAATGGACAGATCATGGAAACAGAAATTAAACAGAGACGTAGACAGACTAAGAGAAGTCATGAGCCAAATGGACTTAACGGATATTTATAGAACGTTTCTACCCTAATGCAAAAGGATATACCTTCTTCTCAGCTCCTCATGGTACTTTCTCCAAAATTGACCATATAATTGGTCAAAAACGGGCCTCAACAGGTACAGAAAGATAGAAATAATCCCATGCAAGCTATCGGACCACCACGGCCTAAAGCTGGTCTTCAATAACAATAAGGGAAGAATGCCCACATATACGTGGAAATTGAACAATGCTCTACTCAATGATAACCTGGTCAAGGAAGAAATAAAGAAAGAAATTAAAACTTTTTTAGAATTTAATGAAAATGAAGGTACAACATACCCAAACTTATGGGACACGATGAAAGCTGTGCTAAGAGGAAAACTCATAGCGCTGAGTGCCTGCAGAAAGAAACAGGAAAGAGCATATGTCAGCAGCTTGACAGCACACCTAAAAGCTCTAGAACAAAAAGAAGCAAATACACCCAGGAGGAGTAGAAGGCAGGAAATAATCAAACTCAGAGCCGAAATCAACCAAGTAGAAACAAAAAGGACCATAGAAAGAATCAACAGAACCAAAAGTTGGTTCTTTGAGAAAATCAACAAGATAGATAAACCCTTAGCCAGACTAACGAGAGGACACAGAGAGTGTGTCCAAATTAACAAAATCAGAAATGAAAAGGGAGACATAACTACAGATTCAGAGGAAATTCAAAATATCATCAGATCTTACTATAAAAGCCTATACTCAACAAAACTTGAAAATCTGCAGGAAATGGACAATTTCCTAGACAGATACCAGGTACCGGGAAGTTAAATCAGGAACAGATAAACCAGTTAAACAACCCCATAACTCCTAAGGAAATAGAAGCAGTCATTAAAGGTCTCCCAACCAAAAAGAGCCCAGGTCCAGACGGGTTTAGTGCAGAATTCTATCAGACCTTCATAGAAGACCTCATACCAATATTATCCAAACTATTCCACAAAATTGAAACAGATGGAGCACTACCGAACTCCTTCTATGAAGCCACAATTACTCTTATACCTAAACCACACAAAGACCCAACAAAGAAAGAGAACTTCAGACCAATTTCCCTTATGAACATCGACGCAAAAATACTCAACAAAATTCTGGCAAACCGAATCCAAGAGCACATCAAAACAATCATCCACCATGATCAAGTAGGCTTCATCCCAGGCATGCAGGGATGGTTTAATATCTGAGACGGAAAACCATCAACGGATCCATTATATAAACAAACTGAAAGAACAAAACCACATGATCATTTCATTAGATGCTGAGAAAGCATTTGACAAAATTCAACACCCCTTCATGATAAAAGTCCTGGAAAGAATAGGAATCCAAGGCCCATACCTAAACATAGTAAAAGCCATATACAGCAAACCAGTGGCTAACATTAAACTAAATGGAGAGAAACTTGAAGCAATCCCACTAAAATCAGGGACTAGACAAGGCTGCCCACTCTCTCTCCCTACTTATTCAATATAGTTCTTGAAGTTCTAGCCAGAGCAATCAGACAACAAAAAAAGGAGGTCAAGGGATACAGATCGAAAAAGAAGAAGTCAAAATATCACTATTTGCAGATGATATGATAGTATATTTAAGTGATCCCAAAAGTTCCACCAGAGAACTACTAAAGCTGATAAACAACTTCAGCAAAGTGGCTGGGTATAAAATTAACTCAAATAAATCAGTAGCCTTCCTCTACACAAAAGAGAAACAAGCCGAGAAAGAAATTAGGAAACGACACCCTTCATAATAGACCCAAATAATATAAAGTACTCGTGTGACTTTAACCAAGCAAGTAAAAGATTTGTACAACAAGAACTTCAAGACTCTGAAGAAAGAAATTGAAGAAGACCTCAGAAGATGGAAAGATCTCCCATGCTCATGGATTGGCAGGATTAATATAGTAAAAAAAAATGGCCATTCTGCCAAAAGCGATCTACAGATTCAATGCAATCCCCATCAAAATACCAATCCAATTCTTCAAAGAGTTAGACAGAAAAATTTGCAAATTCATCTGGAATAAAAAAAAACCCAGGATAGCTAAAACTATGCTCAACAAAAAAAGGCCTTCGGGGGGAATCGCTACCCCTGAACTCAAGCAGTATTACAGAGCAATTGTGATAAAAACTGCATGGTATTGGTACAGAGACAGACAGATAGACCAATGGAATAGAATTGAAGACCCAGAAATGAACCCCACACCTATGGTCACTTGATTTTTTGACAAAGGAGCCAAACCATCCAATGGAAAAAGATAGCATTTTCAGCAAATGGTGCTGGTTCAACTGGAGGTCAACATGTAGAAGAATGCAGATCGATCCATGCTTATCACCCTGTACAAAGCTTAAGTCCAAGTGGATCAAGGACCTCCACATCAAACCAGACACACTCAAACTAATAGAAGAAAAACTAGGGAAGCATCTGGAACACATGGGCACTGGAAAAAATTTCCTGAACAAAACACCCATGGCTTATGCTCTAAGATCAAGAATCGACAAATGGGATCTCATAAAACTACAAAGCTTCTGTAAGGCAAAGGACACTGTGGTCAGGACAAAACGGCAACCAACAGATTGGGAAAAGATCTTTACCAATCCTACAACAGATAGAGGCCTTATATCCAAAATATACAAAGAACTCAAAAAAAGTTAGACCAAGAGGGAGACAAATAACCCTATTAAAAATGGGGTTCAGAGCTAAACAAAGAATTCACAGCTGAGGAATGCCGAATGGCTGAGAAACACCTAAAGAAATGTTCAACATCTTTAGTCATCAGGGAAATGCAAATCAAAACAACCCTGAGATTTCACCTCACACCAGTGAGAATGGCTAAGATCAAAAACTCAGGTGACAGCAAATGCTGGCGAGGATGCGGAGAAAGAGGAACACTCCTCCATTGTTGGTGGGGTTGCAGACTGGTACAACCATTCTGGAAATCAGTCTGGAGGTTTCTCAGAAAATTGGACATTGAACTGCCTGAGGATCCAGCTATACCTCTCTTGGGCATATACCCAAAAGATGCCCCAACATATAAAAAAAGACACGTGCTCCACTATGTTCGCCAGCCTTATTTATAATAGCCAGAAGCTGGAAAGAACCCAGATGCCCTTCAACAGAGGAATGGATACAGAAAATGTGGTACATCTACACAATGGAATATTACTCAGCTATCAAAAACAACGATTTTATGAAATTCAGAGGCAAATGGTTGGAACTGGAAAATATCATTCTGAGGAGCTAACCCAATCACAGAAAGACATACATGGTATGCACTCACTGATAAGTGTCTATTAGCCCAAATGCTTGAATTACCCTAGTGGCCTAGAACAAATGAAACTCAAGACGGATGATCAAAATGTGAAGGCTTCACTCCTTCTTTAAAAGGGGAACAAGAATACCCTTGGCAGGGAAGAGAGAGGCAAAGATTAAAACAGAGACTGAAGGAACACCCATTCAGAGCCTACCCCACATGTGGCCCATACATATAGAGCCACCCAATTAGACAAGATGGATGAAGCAAAGAAGTGCAGACCGACAGGAGCCGGATGTAGATCGAACCTGAGAGACACAGCCAGAATACAGCAAATACAGAGGCGAATGCCAGCAGCAAACCACTGAACTGAGAATAGGACCCCTGTTGAAGGAATCAGAGAAAGAACTGGAAGAGCTTGAAGGGGCTTGAGACCCCATATGTACAACAATGCCAAGCAACCAGAGCTTCCAGGGACTAAGCCACTACCTAAAGACTATACATGGACTGACCCTGGACTCTGACCTCATAGGTAGCAATGAATATCCTAGTAAGAGCACCAGTGGAAGGGGAAGCCCTGGGTCCTGCTAAGACTGAACCCCCAGTGAACTAGACTGTCGGGGGAGGGCGGCAATGGGGGAGGGTGGGGAGGGAACACCCAAGGAAGGGGGGAGGAAGGGATGTTTGCCAAATGTACACATAAGAAATACTCAAGTTAATAAAAAAAAAAAAAAAAATGCCTTAGAGAAAAAGAAAGTAAGAAAATCTTAGGGAGGCATCATCTCAATTGAGGTTCCCTCCTTTCAAATGATTCTGGCTTGTGTCAAGTTGACATAAAATTAGCCAGCACAGCCACAGAAGAAAATGACAGCAGATATGTAAACACCTGCCCCATGACCCAGGTATGGAATTATCCACAGTATGTGGACCCCTTCCACATCAATCAGTAGTCAAGGAAATGCCTTTCAGACTTGCCTACAGGCCAATCTTATAGAGATTCATTCTCCCAGTCACCATTAGCTATCATTAGTCATTCAGGAAAGAGTGCAAGCTCATAAGCCCTTCCCATCCAGTGATGAAAATGTTGATGGGGCCAATCTTGTAAGTACCATTCCTGCAGTGAATTTATGAGTGCTTTGATTGTGCCGTATCAAAAGGACATTTTAATTCCAGTCCTCCCTATCTGTGGTTCTTATGGTCTTTTTGCCCTATCTTCCTTGTTGTTTGTACTGTTGGAGCTGTATGATGCAGAGATCCTATTTAAGGTTAAACATGTCATGTGTTCTCTGCACTTTGACCAGTGTGAGTCTCTGTACTGAAGAGCAACCTCCGTAAAACACTTCTCTGAGGGGACTAAGAGCTGCACTAATCTATGTATAGAAAGATAAAAATTTAGAAGGCAGTTTGATACTTCTCCAATTATAATAATAATAGCCATAATAATAGCCCAAAGACTATACATGGACTGACCCATGGCTCCAGCTGCATATGTAGCAGAGGATGGCCTTATTGGGCACCAAGGGAAGGAGAAGCCCTTGGTCCTGCCAAGGTTGGACCCCCAGTGTAAGGGAATGCTGAGGGGAGCAAGAAAGGGGGTGGATGGGGACAGGAACACCCTTATAGAAGAACGGGAAGAGGAGGGGATAGGACAGGAAACAGAGAAAGGAAATAATATCTGAAATATGAATAAAGAAATATCCAATAAAAAGAAAAGTGATAAAACTAGGTTTTCCCCTAGGACCTATAACTTCACCACCAGGGTGCTTAGACACGTTTACAGTGCCAGGCATGAGCTTCCTCCCATAGAATGCATCTTACATTCAACCATGCACCCATAATTCATGCTACTACTCACTATCACTTTATAACCTACATGGCATTTGAGAACACCAAAATGTTTGTGAAAAGGATTGCCTGCTCTCATTCTATCAATAACAGGACAGATATTCAAAACCAGTTAGTTATTCTAGGCCTGTAGTCTACTCGTTTTATATAGAAGTTCATCTTCTATCTAAGAATGTTTATTTGTTCTTGTTTTAAAATGTATATGGAGCCATGGAAATCTTTCCGAAAGCAAAGGCTCATATGGGAATAAGTGCTTTTCCTAATCGTTTGAGATACTTTCATACCCCTTCAAGACTCCACAGAATGCAGATGGAGTCCCAGTGCAATGCAACTCTCATATTTTTATGGCTAGATGCCTAAGTCATAGAGAAGGCATAGGGTCCGTGTGAGGAAAAACAGTACAAGAAACAGAAGTTGACTGTAAGTCCCTTGTTTAGTGGGCCAGTGGTCTCACCCCTCCACACAACATTGACAAGATGACGAGAAGATCGATACTGACAGGTGGAAAAGTCATGAATTGAACCCAGGGCTTTAAATTAGTCATTGTAACTAAATGTCATATTTTTAAGGAGAAATTAAACAAGAATATTAGCTATGTAGAAGATGATATTTAGATGATAATAAACTGGTAGATAGATAGATGATATTTTTACTATACTGTGTATATAGGTATGGAATAAAAGAAATAGAAACAATATAAGAGGGTATTAAAGTATTGGAGATGAAAATATACTTGACAGGAATATAAGCAATTTAAATAACTGAGAAAAATAAGAAAACATAAAGATATAACTATAGAAATTAACCAAAATGGAGCACAAATAGACCAAAAAAAAATTTTTAAAAGACCAGACAATAATGTAAGTGGGGGACAAATGCTTAGCCAAATATCCATATGTTTGCAAACTTCAAAGGGAAGGCTGATGTCCTATAGTGCCTGTAGCTGTGTGTGTTACCCAGAACTGTTTGATCTAGATTCTGGTTATAACATAGAGAAAGGACAGAGAGAAGGAGGGTGGGAGAGAGGAAGAGGAAGAGAAAGAGAAGAGAAAAGAAAAGAAAAGAAAAGAAAAGAGGAAAGAAAAGAAGAAAAAGCAATAGCAGTATCAACTAAAACTAGGAGTAGGGGAAGGAGCAGTTACTTTGTATCATCAGTGAAGATGGTAAAAACACCAAAAGGATTGTTAGGAGAAAACAGGACTCATACTAAATTACATCACAGGAGACTTTTATAATGAAAACTTCGAGACAAGAAAGGAGAAAATGAAATTCTGCAAGAAGTGTACAAGAGCGCTTGTGGAAAAAAGAAGCCACAATAATCAACATGAGAAATGAGGCTTCGCTGGAGCTTTGGCTGGGGATGGTTCTTGAGACTGTTAGGAAACAATCATAACTGATTCCCACGTGAAGCCCGCCTACGGCAGCGAAGAAACTAAAAATAGAAATGTCTTTTGCTTGGCGTTGATTTGGGGCAGTTTTATTTGTTAAAAGGTTGAAAACATGCAAACCAAATGTGTTCAAACATAACTAGTGTCAAAGCATTGTAGACCCTCTTAGGGAGAGAATGGGAGGACAGGGGAATCGTGAGAAGGGATTATATTGGGCTATGTGTTGACCAAATAGCCTTTGGGATGTAAGCAGTTTCTCCAGATGGCTTTGGTGGCAAGCCATCAATGCATCCTCACTTCCTGCTTGGTTTCTGCCCCTTCTCTAGCCCCAAGTACGGAGTCATTGCTGATGGCTAAGCATGACTGGCTTCTATCTACTTTCAGCTAATAGTTTTCAGCTATTTGCCTTTTCTTTATGTCATGATTTGAAAGCCAAATTTTTATTTTTATAAGCCAGATAATTGATGTGTCATGATACTAGCTTAAAAATAATTACTGGATATTGTTCTTGGTTGCCTACCATAAGTAGGTGGTAAGACTCCATTGCTGAATAGGATGGCCTTGTTGGGCACCAATGGGAGGAGAAGCCCTTGGTCCTGCCAAGGCTCGACCCCTCAGTGTAAGGCAATGTCAGGGGGGAGGCAGGAAAGGGTGGGTGGATGGGTGGGGGAACACCCTCATAGAAGAAGGGGAAGGGGAGATAGGATAGTGGTTTATGGACAGGGAACTGGAAAGGGGGATAACATTTGAAATGTAAATTAAAAATATCCAATAATTTAAAAAGAGACTCCATTGTTGAAAACACCACTCATGGTGGTTACAGGACATAGAACAATCAGTCTCAGAATGACTCAGAAACTTCCTTCTTGCTGGCCATCTTCCATGCCAATGGGAGGAACCGTACAGGTAGTTGTGGAAGAAAAGTCATTAGTGATCTCCCCAGCATGCAACCCTGAGTATTAACCTAGAAGGACATACATGTGCTCTGATACAATAATGGCATGGCGGTTGTGGAGCTGACCAACAACTTTGATTGCATTTGAACCCCCACCCAAGAGGGGGAACTCTTATCTAGTGATGTAAACATAATGATTGCGGAAGTCATGAACACTATGGTTTGTTTGGTTGGTTGTTTATTTGTTTTTGCCAACTGGACATGCTGTCCAATTGCCTTATAACTATGTTTATACCCATAGAATAAGTAATACTCTCAGTCTTGGTCAGAGAAGTGTCTTTTTATAGTGTTCAAGAGTTAATAAAGAGACCCATAACTGGCCAAAGTGTTGACAATAATGTGGCAGTCATATCATCTGAACTAAATGGGACTTGTATACCAAGCACCTCTTCCAGCCCTCTTCCACCATCCAAAGCTCAGGGAACATGGAGGGAACAGAAGAATGGGAGACCAGAAGGATGATGAGGAGAAATGCTGCCTTCCAGATCTGAAATGGCACCTGCACTCAGGAAATCCCAGGAATGTGGTTACCTACATAAAAGCAAGCCATTCAACTTGGCAGCATGGATGGGTGAGAGACTTATGAAAATCTACTTATAGACAAGGGGCTGGAGATTGTTAGTTAATGACCGCTGTGGGAAAGGGAGTAATTTTGCTCTACGGGCTTCTGATAAGTTCGCTGTGCTTTGGTGGATAGCCTTCTACTCATACATATGTTTACAGCAGCAATTGGAGTCAGAGGGGGAGTTAGGGATAGACATGACCAAGAAACATAGCATACATGTACAACATTTTCAAAGACTAAATAAAAATCTTTTTTAAAATATTGATCCAGGCAGAGTGGCACGTGTCTTTAATCTCAGCACTCAGGAGACAGTCAGGCAGATCTCTGGAGTTCAAGGCCAGAATGGCATACAAAGGGAGCTCAGGGACATCTAGGGCTACAGGTGACATCGTATCTCAAAACAGAAACAAAACAAAACAAAATAAAAACTAACAAATGACTAATGTTTCCAATTTTGTTGAAATGTACAAAACTTGCACATCCAAGAAGCTCACTAACCCTAAAATACATGTAACATAAAATGTCTACACTGAGGAATATTCTACCAAATTATGTTAAAATTGAGAATAATGAGAACAGGATTTAAGATAGAAAAAGGAAAGTGGCGTGTAGGCACAGAAAGGGGTGAGGGTAAAGATAAGGGCAGATCTCGTCCCACAAATAATTCAATAGAAAGCAGTGGAGAAACATTTCTTAAGAAACCATAAAAAAAGAAAAAATATATCAACCTAGAATTCTTTATCACACAAAAATATCTTTCAAAAATGAAGGAAAAAAGACTTTTTCAGATTTATAGAGAGCTGGAAGAATTCAGGAGCAACAGACTTGAATTTTAATCAGAAGGGAAATAATACCATATGGAATTTGAAGTCTATGAAAAAGAATGGAGACTTTTACAATGAAGGAGGACACATTGAGACATTTATAACATATGTAGAAGTAAAATTCTCTAGTTGTAACGATAAAAAAAATGTGTGTTCAAACTTTATTTCATAATCCCTCCTGACTGTGGGTGGCAAAATCCCTTTACCTGAAGTTCACTAGGATAAATTGAACAAGACCAGGTGATAAAACGGTGCAAGATGGACAAACAGAAATGAATCAGTGGTTCAGAAATGAGACCATAAATGAGCACACATGACTGTGACCAACTGATCTTCATAAGGGTGCAAAAGTGAATCAAGTGAGAACGGTGGTTTTGCTTTTAAAAAAATCCATAATGTTTGGAAAGTTTGTTTTTCAAGTTTAAATTAGTTAACTTCAGCCTATGTCTCATGTTATATATAAAAGTTAACTAAATATGTACAATGAGTATAAATGTAAAACAAAAAATATGAAACTGCTAGAAGAATGAATAGGCAAGAGTTGGGGAGAAGGTTCAGTCGGTAGCGCAGACATAGCACAAACATGAAGACTGGAGTTCAGAACTACATCCCCACATCAACATGGGATGGGTATGGCATCCTGACTGTAATCTCAGCACTTGGGAAGTGGAGACATGGGATTGCTGGAAGAAAACTAGTCAGGCTAGCTCAGTTTGTGCAAATGTGTCAACTAAGAGACCCTACCTCAAAATATAATGTAGAGAGCAATTAATGAAAATTCATGATGTCAATCTCTAGCCTCCAGATTCATGGGTGTACATAAATACCCACATACACTATAACACATGCATGTATGCACACAAATATAGCCACACAAAAAGAAACTATGGAAGAGACTCTTTAAAACTGTCAATTAGGCAGTGATTTCTGACAGAGGACACCTCAAGCATGGACTATAAAAGAAAAATATTATTATGTTATTTCATTAAGGTTAAGAACTTTAATTTTTCAAAAGGCCCTTAGGACAAAATAAATTTAAGCTAAAACTAGAAAAAATGCATTTTCATATCACATATTATACAAAATTTGTATGTATGACATATAAAGAATATCCAAGAGCTCCCAATATATTGCAGATTATTGTCAATACCCTTGCTTGTCCACTAAAGATGGAAATTAAATCCTTATTGCTGATAACACCGTGCACTTTATATGCAAGAACCAGAGGTCCCTAACTTGGAAGCTACTGACATGAAAGACTCCTACCTGATGACTAACTTTCACGGTACCAGAAGATGCCATGCACACATCCAGTGAGGAGGGGAACCAAAGGTCCTATCTAGCTATAATGCCTATGAAAACAATAATGACCAACATAGCATGACAACCCTAAAGAATAAAGGTCATAAGAGCAGCTCTCTAATTGGATGTAAGACTCACTCAACAAGAGGGTATAGAAACACATCCGTCTACCCAGGGCTGGTGAAGTCATGATGGATTTTGGGGGAGAACCTATGACTCTCACTTTACAAAACCAGCATAATTCCTTACTACACTCCAAATATTTGTCCTTATACACAGACAAATGCACTCCTCACTCCTCATCAAGAAAACATCTCTTTACAACCATTATAGAAAATTACAACCAATCAAAAGGTAGAGCTGTGGAGCCCAGTCCCAGTGGCTATATCCATAAAACAATTTCCACATCTAGACTCAGGAAACATTATGGAAGAAGGTATTGAAAAATAGGAAAGATCTTAAGAGTCACAGGATCAGGGAGTTTGTTATGAGATCATCTCCTAGTAATATCAGAAGCTATGCACATAAAGGTCTCATCACATGACTGCCTAAGCACGAGCTGAGCAAAGAGAATACACACACCAAAGTAGATGAGGGAAAGACCAGGAGATGCCAGCCCTTCACAAAGACTTACAAGTAACTAAAGGATGATGAGAATGAGAGAACGTTTTCCCCAAGGAACAACATGCCAATTGGATATCCAATACCAAATGGTCACCACTGAAAAACATGCACACAAGTAACATTATACAGACATAGCAAGTTATATTTAAGAATACATATGCATAAACAAGTAGGAGGTTGGGGAGGGTTTGACAGAAGGAAAGGAAGGAGGGATATTATATAAAAGTATTATCTTCTCAAGAATAAAATATTTTTTAAAAGCATAGACATGATTCAATGCTAAGAAAGCAACCCAGTATTAAAAGGCAAAATATTAAAAATGATATTGATGACAAGTAATCTTATTCAGGTCATAGGAGGTGGGTTGGTGGTGAAGGGCTCTTGCTGCTTCTCCAGAGGACCTGGGTTTGATTCAGCGCATCTACATATAGTGGCTTACAACTACTTACAACTCCAGATCCAAGTAATCCAAGCCCTCTTCTGGCCTCCAAGGCTACTACACTCATATGGTATCCACTCATATTGGTATATATAAATATACATAAGTAAAATAATGAAAAATAAAACTAAAAGGCGTTCAATGTTGGGGTTGGTGAGATGACTCTGGGTAAAGGCACTTGTCTCATGCATGCAGTTAGATGAATATGCCCTTACATCCATACACATAGTGACACACAGTATATATATAGATAGATAGATATAGATAGATAGATATAGATAGATAGATATAGATAGATAGATAGATATAGATAGATAGATATAGATATATATTTTTTGCTATGACCAAGCAACTTATAAAAGGAGTTTCTTTATGTGGATGTATGGTTCTAGAGGGAGAATCTGTAGTGGCAGGTAAGCCTGACAGCAGGAGCAGGAAGCTGAGGAATCACGTCTTCAACTGAGAATACAAAGCAAAGAAACCAAGGTGGGAGTAGAGTGCAGATATAAACATCCAAGAGTTCACCAAGCCCTTTCAGATGGAGAGAGCAGGGGAGGCAGACAGAATGTAAGGAGCTGGAGGTTGTCAGTTCACGCGGTGGATCCACCATTGGAGGGTTTCTAACTTAGAAGAGTTTGTAAAATTAGGATGGTTCTACATCCAGAGATTGTGTTACCTGTTGATTCTAAAATAAAAAATAAATAAAAAAGTTCACCCTAGTACCACCTCCAAAGAAACTGCTCCTGTTGAAGATCCCAGACATGGAGTGGAAACTTGAGTAACGTCGGTTGGAAGGTGTTTTGCTGGGGCAAACACATGAAGGAACATTTCATTTAAGTGGTCATGGTGTGAAAGGCTAAAACCGAATCATGAGGGAGTGTTTTGCTGTAGCAAACACATAAGAGAGGATGTTCTGCACGTGAAAGGACACATGATTAAAGATTCTTTGCTAACAACAGATATGCATTGGTCCGCTTTGCACTACGTAGCTGAGCTGCATTTGTATGGACTCCATAGAGAGAAATGCATCAAAAAGCTTCTTGTGGTGAGCTGCAATTTGTTGCCACTTTCAAAGTTTGTTGCTGCTTCCGAGGACTCAGGCTGATTGGATGCACATGCTGAGGCAAGACCTGTGCTGAGGTAAGGCACATAGAGGACACATGATGTCTGCAGGGTATGGGTAGGACTCCATAGAGTGACAGAGACAGAACTTGGCTTGCTGCTACATCTAGCTGTGCAAAGCTTGTGGGTTTCACTCATCTTTGCTTCCCTGAGAGAAGCACAGCGGAGAACTTCTCCTGGTGTTCCTCCAGGTTCCCCCTGCTGACTGGAGCTGAGGCTGAGGCCTGGCTGCCTCTGCAAGGTCATGTCACTGCTTTTGCTAACCCGACTCTCCCTTACTGGACTGCTGGTATATCTGTGAAGTGTTTGAGAGTGAATGGAGCTGCCACTGCCTGCTAATCTGTGAAGTGAACTGCAGATTTCCAGACAACAGACCAGCAGGGGTTGCTCCAAAGAACCTTTCTAAACAGGTCCACGTCCCCACATCCTGTCTTTTCCATTACCTCTGGTGGGTGGTAGGTTACAAGGAAGGTTAAAGAGTTTAAGAGCCATCATTAAAAATAGGATTGGAGAAAAATTAAAATTATACAGAACATTCCAAGTAACACTACCAATTGGCTATCAAACATTTCTCATTTAAACTAACACACACACACACATACACACAATCATACACTAATCAAATATAATAGGTTTGTGTTTAAGTATTCATTATTAGTAGTTTTTATGTGGGTACAAATTAAAATCACAATGTCATATTACCTCACATATACTAGAATGGCTTCAACAAAAATATACAGTTAGTACTACCAGTCAAGGCATAGATCAACTGGAATTTTGACAAATCAGTGGTTAAGTATACTCTCTAAAAAATGGTTCGATCGTGTTGGAAATCTGTATAATAGATTTTTTTAAAAAGTTAAGCAGATACCTCCCATATGATCTAGGGATACTCTACCTAGCTATCTGCTCAAGAAAGAAAAACCTAAACTATAAAATACCATGCATCCTAATATTTCTAGGAACAATATTTGTAATTGCCAAAAGGGGATGGATATAATCTCTATGTCTGTCCATCAAACAGTTAAGCGGTTCAATAAAACACTGTTTAGCAAACAAAACTAGCAAATTGTTGGACAGGCTGCAACATGCAGACAGTCCAAAACATTATGCTAAGGGGAACAAAACAGGTGAAAATGATCACATTTTGTATTCCTGTGTCTGAATGCTCCAGAAGTGCAAATAGGAAAAGAAAAAAGGCACTGAGATTGCCTAAGAGGGACAGGAATGAGGATTAATGGAAACAGTATGAGAGACAGGGGAGAGTGGAAATTGGATTTGATAATGGTTGTCCTCTGTAGACTTGCCAAAAAAAAAATCATTGAATTATGCAATTTAAAATGGGTAAACGTTGTAGTGTATAAATTATGCTTCAATGAACTACCTTTTAGAAAGAGAACATAATGAACATACCATTTTTAGTATTCTAAATTAGTTCCAAAATAATAATATGCATATCTGTTTATATGATCAATAAGATTACAAAAATAGTTTTCTAATAAATATTTGTCTTTTATGTACATGTAAGCAAACTTTGTTTCCCCTCAGCTTACTTTTTTAGAATGAGTTTGTTCAGCTTCAGTGTACATCCCCTGCATGGCCTCAGACATGTTATTTAACCTTTTATTTATTCATGTATTTGTCTTAATTTTTCTCATAGGAAAGTGTGCATTACTCATTGTTCCTGCCTCTTATGTACAATATGGCTGTTCCGAGCACACATAAAACTAAGAGGGTAGCATTTAGCAGGGCAACAGCAAACACCAATTAGATGCTCAGAAACACTGCTGTCATCAATAATCACTATAAACCACATCATAAATGATGATTTCCTCAGAATAGAATCCTGCAAGTAAAACTCCAGGGCTTGTTTTCTAAACACTGCCCTCTGCATTAGAAGCGGTCAGAACCCCCTTTTGGTTCTTATTCATTCATTTTCCTGGGAAACCTACGTGATTCTCAGGATTGTAGCACCCGTGTCACAGTCTGATGTCTGTGAGGATACCATAGCTCCGTGCTTTTTACCTCCTTTATCACAGCCTACCAATCTTGTGAGCTATGTCTTTTGGGTTGATGAACTGAGTGGAAAAGATTGGATGAAGAGATAATGACTAATAATGAATAGAGTTCTTCTGCAGTAGTAAACAGATGCCTCTTATAAGGACCAAGCAGTTCCAGAGGCTTGGACTCCGAAATACTCACTGAAAGGTCAGATGGGAAATGGTGGATAGATATTTATGCAAAGTACTTTACAAATGGTGTGCTGCCGGCCTTTCATAGCATGATGTGCAAAGCCTTTCATGGTTTTTTCTCCAGCTCCACCTCTTGTTCTACCTCCCTGCAAAGACACAGTAAACCACTCAGTGGTCCCGCTCTTCCACAAGAGTGCCGGGCGTTCTCTCTTGTGAGGCTTCATATACCCCAGCTTCCTGGTTTGAGTCCCCCCCCCCACCTAGCCTAGCTCCTTCATTTGTCTCCTTCTTCTAGTCCAGGCATCCTATAGAATACTGCATCATCGTGAGTCTAGTGCCCAATTTTAAGCTCTGCTGGGCACCCTGTCATTACTCTTACTCAATTTAAATTGTCTGTTTAGCCTCCTTCCTGGTCACATTACGTGGCAGCCATGGGGTTGCGATCCTTTGAACTCTCTTCAAGGAAGAACTCGCTGTTTAGCTGCAAGGAGTGCAGTTTGCTGACAGCCTCCAGCTGTTAATTCCTTCAACATCTGCTTCAGCTCAAAAGCTAAGGCCATGATCTTTGGGCGCAGCCCAGACCGTGGCTGAGCCTAAAAGTAGAGGCAGGTCCACCAGAGACTCTCAGTAGGAAATCTTTGGGTTGACAGAGACTGCTATAAATCAGCACTATGGTCCGAGACTCCTTCCTGGTCTCCTGATTCCTCCCTGTTCCCTCCTGGGATGACTCGTCTGCCTCGAGTGTAAGGCAGCTTCTTGCCCAGTCCTGCTCCCTCTCCTGTTCGTACTTCTCCAACAAAGCTTTTGCATTTCTAAATGTGTCAGTGTACCCGCCTTCCAGAAAACCTGACGTACATGAATAATGAGCTCTTAAACATTCAGGGCTACTCTGTCATCCAAACTGTGTCTCTGCCTTCTGCAACAGTAGATCACAGTAAGTCACTCTGGGATGAATGATAAATGAGTGGATAGCTGATCAAACAGGTGACCAACTCTGATGTCATGATCTTAGATAACTCACAGGTGCTGCTCGGCATTCAAGAAAAGTCTGTCTTGAAGACGCAGATCCACTGTGGGCTCCAGGAGATGGAAGTATGCATTTTCAAGTGGGTATTTCCCAAGAGCTGGATTTAGGCCAGACAATAAATTTTACCCTTTGAGATAGTCCCATGAGGTAAGGGAGTTGATGGAGAGTTTCAGTATCTGTATATACCAAAAATTGCATAACAGCTATAAAATTATTACTTACTATGAAGCTATCAAGTTTTAAATGTGGCTCCTTGTGCCTAAAAGTCTCATTTAAATGTGGCTTTCTAAAACAACACCCAGAGGTTAAAGTCATCATGCCCTGCTTATTTAGGGCGTACATGCTGTGATCTGTACAGGGAATCTAGCTAGCTAGCAAACACCCTACTATACTACCAAATCCTTGAGGGCAAGTGTGTCAAGCATGCATCACCACTGGGGCTTAACTCTAGTATAAACGAATTATTTAATCTAGCTAGCCCATAGAAAAGACACGAAGCCTGGTATTTTATTTACAGGCTGGCAGCCTAAATTGGGCAGGTTCTATGCTATTCTCAACTGTATCCCAACTATATGCCTCTTGTTACTTGCTGTTTGAGTCTTGCCCAGGTTGCCTCAGCTCCATCAGCCTGTCCTTGGGGTCCATTTCTTCTGGCATTGGGCTCATGATCCATCCAGCCTCATGGTGTCCATCTCCTCTCTCCATCTTCTCCTTCCTTCTCACCCTGGTCTCTAGAACCCAGCAAGAGATGCACCATATTAAAAGATACACGGACTTAGTGCCTCAGGTGAAATACACGCTCCGTTCCTTCCTTATTCAGTCTTCAGCAACTGAATCTCACCTGCCCCTGTTCACTTTTAATCTATTCCATGAGAACTTGCAGATAACATTGGGACTAGCATTTCCCCCTTTCCTTCCTCTTCTCCCTTCCTCTTTTCTTGTCTTTGTTCCTTACTGTCTTCTTCCCCCACATTGCATTGTACCAAAAAAATTATATTGGAGTAGTTAAATTAAAATCATAAAATTATAATTCTTTATCAAAACTAAATTTAAAGATAACTTTATTAACTTTCCAAATATTTACTAAATGTCTACTCTGTCAGACACTATGCCTGATACTTTGGAGTTAGCAGTAAGTAAAAAAGACAAGGTTCTGCCCTCTGTCATAGACTCTCATACTGGAGCGTGGATTGTCAAAAATAATCAACTACCCACACTGGACATGATGAATCACACTGCAATCCCAGTAGTCGGAGGCCAGGGCAAAATGGTCATGAGTTCAAGATTAGCTTGGACTGCACAGGGAATAGCACAAATCCTAAATGTTTACAGTAATAGAGGTAATGTATATGGTTCTCGGAAACAAAACACTATAACTGGATGTGGTGATACATACCTTTAATCCCAGCACATTCAGGAGGCAAGATCTCTATAAATTTGAGAACAGCTTGATTCATATAGCAAGTGCTAGGGCAGCCACAGCTACATCATGAGATCCTGCTTCCAAAATAGAACAAAAGCAAAGACAAAAAATCATTCTGACTCCCCAAAGATATTCAGATATTCATGTCAGATACCCCGAGTTTGAGAATATAATCTTACCTGGAAAAGAGCCTTTGCACATGTGGTTAGGCAGGGCTCATAAGAAGAAGAAATGTCCTGGACTATCTGGATCGGTCCTACATGCTTACCTCAGCACCCAGCACCCTTAGAGGAGAAAAGGGACAGCCCGATCACAGAGGTGTCACGCTGACTGATGCAGCCACAGCCTATGGGCAGCCTGGAGCCACCAGAGGTGAGAAGCAGAGAACTGTCTTTCCAAAGCCTGAAGGTAACGGTTGGTCATAGAGCCACCTTGAGTTAGGATCTTTGGCCTCTAAACTGTGAAATAATACATTCAGGTTTGTTTGTCTGTTTGCGTGCTTTACAATGGGAAATTTGTGATGGTTTTTAAACCCAAGAAACCAGCACAAACAAATAAATAAACAACTATCATCTGTATCAAAGACCTGGGAAATGATGACATAGATTTCAATCTGTCCCAGGTCTTCCTGCCTTCTCTATTCCTGAGTGTTTTAGAATATGTCTCATTACTGCACTCTACGTTTACATCTTGAGTGACACGGTTATTTTGTAGTTCCCCAGGATTAATTCTTACAAGTGTGATTTATGCCCATAAATCAACATGCTTAGCACGTTGGTCTGGGTATGTACATCACAGGCATAAGGCTGCAAGTACGCATTTGCATTTATGGGGCTAGACATAGCACTTTTCCAGTTCGTGATACGGCATAAGGTGCACAAGTGGACACTACCAAGGTTGGTATTTAGCCCTTCATACCAATTGGTCATTGAATCTTTGATAAGCTATTGGGGATATTTACAGGGCCACTTCCTCATGTGTGAAATAAGGATTCAGTTAGGTCTAACCTCAGACTTCTATGGATTTAAAACTAGCCATAATCCATTGACAAATGGATTTATTGCCGTTCTTGCCTTCATTTGGTTGAGTTTGTTTGTTTGTTTGAAGCTGAGTCTCACTATGATAACCTACAGAGTCCCTGCATAGGTTTAGGCCACGCGGAGTCACAGTACTGAGGTGGGAAGTGGAAGGAAGCCCACCTCCCTATCCTAGAAGCTATCTACAATTGTTAACTGCTCATAATGGAAAAATTAATTTTTCTCCAATAGAGCCTCAATGGGTATAGAACATACTCATAAGGGCGGACCCCAGGTCCAGCTATAAAAGGGCAACACAAATGAACACAATGGCATTTTTGGAAGTTTCTTGTCTCATGTGCTTTGTGTGGGCATTATCTTTATTTTCTTTCTTTCACTGTTTTCCTCTACAGGTCTCTTGCATATATTTTTCGATCTTGTGTTTTTGTGGGATTTCTGTGTGTGCAAATATATGTCTTTGAATCTATAAGTATTATTTTAATATTTATTTAATGTTTGTGAGTACACTGGCACTGTCTTCAGACACAGTCAAAGAGAGCATCGGATCTCATTACAGATGGTTGTGAACCACCATGTGGAAGCTGAGGATTGAACTCAGGACCTCTGGAGAAGCAGTCAGTGTTCTTAACCTCTGAACCCTCTCTCCAGCCCTATAAGTATTTTTGTGCTTTTACTTTAGCTCTTTTTCTCTTGGTAACTTGTTTAATTCTATTCCAATTTGATATATATTATATTATATTATATTATATTATATTATATACCTGTTTCTACTCTAATGAGATGGGGAAAATGGTGTAGCTTTGGGTTGGGTGGAGAGTTGGAGAAAATCTGGAAGAATTTCACAAAACCAAATTCAGAATATTAAAAAAAATCTATTTTCAATTTTTTAAAAAAACTTTCATTTCATTTTTAATAACATATGTGTGTGTGGATCTGGTGTAGGTGTGTCCTCACGAGTGCAGGTGCCTGGGAATCCAGATGTATTTCATCCCCAGAAGCTGGAGTTGTGAGGGATTGTGAGGTTCCTGATATGCGTGATGGGAATCAAACTCACATCCTCTGTAAGAGCAGTATGAACTCTTAACTGCTGAGCCATCTCTCACTTAATCAAATCATTTTAATATTTGTCCAAAAATTGTTTATTCAAACTGACTTGGGGTTTCAACATAACTGATCCCACAGTCAGATGGATTTTACATATTGCAAAACCATTTATGCAAATTGACTTGGTGTGCAGCGTAGTTAATACTGGAAACAAATTCTATAATGCAGTTACCTTAAAAGAAGAAAATCCACACTTTCTAACCTTGTAGCCACCATGTACTCATTCCACACAGCCCAGGTGAGTCCCAATAAATGAGAATCAACCTTTGGCAATTCTTTTTAATGTTATACACTTCATGATGTCATTGTCATGACATGGATCCGCTTAAACAAGTTAGTATGAGCTGACTCATTCAGTCATTAGAGGTTCGCCATCACACTTCCTCATGAGCTTGGCAGGCAGCAGGCCCTAGCTCGTACCTGTGCTTTGTTCAATATCATTATTCATTATTTGACCAAATCTGCGATCTGTGCTCCTGGCAGTCCAGGTCTAAACATATCTCGTCTTCCCTCATTCTTCTTTCTATCTGTCCATCTCTTATGACACAGGATATTACTCACTTATATACAGAAGTAGATAGTCATCAGAAGGCCCACTCCATTGCCTTGCATTATAGATTTCACAAATGTATGACACAGGAATGGCCACACCCATCAAAGGGTTTACCTGTGCTAAGACAGCCAGATGTTCATGTTAGTAGCCTATTGTTAGGATTAACACAAGCATACATGAACTCATTGCAGAAACAGGAAGCAAACACTCTGTTCTTTTGGACTGGAAGTAAGACATTGATCTAAATTGTGCAATGCACCACTGTGTTCCAGTCCTAGCACAAGCTCTTCAGTGAGTGATCAAGCCCTCCACAGGTGTGAAGAGCATGGCTGCAAGAATGGCTGGAAGTGGGCTGGAGAGATGGCTCAGTGGTTAAGAGCACTGACTGCTCTTCCAGAGGTCCTGAGTTCAATTCCCAGCAACCACATGGTGGCTCACAACCATCTGTAATGGGATCCAACGACCTCTTCTGATGTGTCTGAAGACAGCTATAGTGTATTCATATACATTAAATAAATTAATTAATTAATTAATTTAAAAAAAGACTGGAAGTAGTCATCAGGGGATGCTCACAGAGATGATGGGGATTGAAGGGTATTGAATGACAGAAAGCAAGTGGGACCTTCTTAGAGAGAATGCAAGGAAAGATACAGAAATAGATGTTCTTTGTAGAGATGAAAGTAGGATTTGAATGCAAAATTAATGTTGAAATTGATTCTTAAAAGGTTATGTCATCTCAGTACATGACTTACACACTGTTGAGTAGTTGGAGTCTGATTCTAACATTCGTTAGCTTTGGCAGTGGAAACCAGAGTTTTGAAGTTCTGGCAGAGCTGCACAGCCCTCTGCTGAGGATGAATGGAAATCCTTTCCCAGTCATATGCTAGGGTTTATCAACTCCAGGTGTTTGTAAGAATCTTTTCTGTTTGGTTTTGTTTGGTTTTGTTGGGGGGTGGGTGGGCAGGATTTCTCTGTGTAGCCTTGAATAATGTCCTGGAATTCTACCTGTAGACCAGGCTGGCCTTGGATTCATAAACATCCAGCTGCCTCTGCCTCCTGGGTACTGGGATTAAAGGTGTGAGCACCACCTCTTTAAGTGCCCTAGAAACCTGTAGGCCCTTCCAGCCAGGGGAGCAGGTAGCCTAACTGTGGACCTTCTCCTCTCCCTCTTCCTCTCTAAATCCAATCCCTTGTCTTACCCCTCACTCTGTAGCAGACCATCTGCTGTGGTCTCCCTTCCTCTCTGTCCCGAAAGTCAGTGGATCGTGTAGATCTTCTCCACATTTCCTCCCTATTCATCCTCTGCCCGTCTCCAGCAAGCATTCCCCAGGAATTCACCATTCAAGCTTGCCAGAGAATCAGCTAGACCTGCGAAGTCTATAAGTGAGCTTCTAATCTTTTCTTCCTCCTTCCCTCCAAATCCATCTCCCCAGCCTTATTCCTAGCTCTCAGACAGACCACCTGCCATGGCCTCTCCTCACTCTCTGCCCCCATTCCAGGGAACTAAGCAGGTCCTGATAGCACACCCTGCTTTCCACCCTTCTTTTGACCTTCTTAACAACCCACCACAGCCTATCCATATTCCTGGGACAACTCCAAACACCTAGAAACACATTTTACCTGCAGCCTCCAGGTGCCACATTAGTAGAATATGAAAACTCCCTAGGAGCTGACACACAGCCACTATACCATACTAAGAGCCAGCATGGGCAACAGAAAGCAAGGAAAGAAAAAAAAAAAGAAAAGAAAACACTCACCCAGTAAGCATAAGAATTACAGTCACCCCAAACGTAGAAGTACAACCACTCTAAACCAAGATATCAACACCCCAGGCTAAAACAAAACAAATAATAGCAGCCAGGACAGTATATGTCCACCAGAGCCCAGCAACTCCTCAACAGAAGGCCCTAAGAATTAAAACAGCTGAAGCACAAGATGAAGAACTTAAAATTGCTTTTGTGGATATGATAGCCATCGCTTAAAAAAATTAGAAAAATCCTAAAAAGAAATCTATGTAGGGGCTGAAGAGATGGTTCAGTGGTTAAGAGCACTGATTGATTTTCCAGAGGTCTTGAGTTCAATTCCCAGTAACCACTTGGTCGCTCACAACCATCTGTAATTGGGATCTGATGCCCCCTTCTGGTGTGTCTGAAGACAGCTACAGTGTACTCATATAAATAAATTAAATAAATCCTTTAAAAAAAGGAAACCTATAAAAATACAAACAAATAATGGTAAGAAATGAGTCAGAGAGTTCAAGACATGAACAAGGAAATAGAATCAACAAAAAATTCCAAATATGGCTAGAGAGCTGGCTTGAAGTTAAGAGTGCTATTAGCTGCTGCCCTTACAGAGGATCCAGTTTCAATTCCCAGCATGCACACTGCAGTTTATAACTATTCCCAAGTGATCCAACACCCTCAGACAAAAGTGCAGGCAAAACACCAATGCATATAACATTTAAAAAATAATAATAAATTTAAATATGTAGAAAGAAAGGAAGGAAGGAAGCAAGCAAGCAAGAAAGGAAGAAGAAAGAAAGAAAGAAAGAAAGAAGGAAAGAAAGAAAGAAAGAAAGAAAATTAAGGGAAATCTGAAAATAAAAAACTTAGGAAGACAAACGGGAAGCTCAAAAGCAAGCCTTGAGAACAGAATAGAGATGAAAGAATCTAAGGTATTGAAGACATGATAGAATAAATGTATACCTTAGTTAAAGAAAATATTAAATCTATAAATGTGTAGCAGTTAGGAAATTTGGGATACTATGAAAAGACCAAACCTAAGAATAATAAGAATAGAGGAAGTGGAAATTTAGGTCAAAAACAGAGAAAATAATCATACAATAAAATTTTCTTAATCTAAAGATGGTATCTTTCAAGGTATAAGCATACAGAACACCAAATAGACTAAATTAGAAAAGAAATTCCCTGCCAAGGAACAATGTTAGCTTGGTCAGGGGTCCTTAGGAAGGGGTGTTTGGAAGAGTCAAAAGAAATGACTCAAAGTCAAATGGTGGGGTGCAAGCTGACAGCTGTGTAGTCTGCTTGAGATGGCTTCATAGACACATCTTTGTAGATGGCTCTTGGCTCTGCTCAAGATAGCTCTCTGCTTGAGATGGTTCTCTCCTGCTAGAAAAACATTCTAAAAGATCTCTGGATAGCTCATGGGCTTTCTGACTAAAGTCAGAAAAGTTGCTAGGAAAAAAAAAATAAATCTTAAGGAGCTGTGTTCACTCTTTCTGGGTCGCTCTCTTTTGTTTACATATCAATTCAGTCCTTTACTCCAGGATCTCATCCTGAGATCTCCCCTCCTTAAACTTCTTTATCTCCTTAGTATCTTTCCATAAGTTTGGTCATAGTGTAACTGCCTTTGTTCTATTAGATCTGTGAAGCCCCTCAGATACTTCACACTGCATACTTATATTTTTGCACATTTCAGAAATTATATATTTTTGAACTCATGTTTTCAGAGTTCTTTCCCAAAGCCTTAATGGCTGTTCTGAAGGTCATAACATTTACCATTTTGCTGAGACACACCCTTGCATCCTAGACTCATGCTGTCTTTATTTATCATGGAGTCATTAACCTCAGCAGAATGGATATTCCTCCCAAAAAGAAACAAACTAACATATACAAACAAGTCTTATGCTTAGCAACCATCAATACTTATGGAGACACATAGGCTGCTAGCTGTGCTCCAGGGGCAGGAACTGTGTCATGCCATCTGTTCTGCATGACTATGCAGGACTTGGCAATTCCACAGATCACATAATAATCAGAACACAAACTATACAGAACAAAGAAAGGATACTAAATGAGGCAAGGAAAAAAGACCAGATAACATATAAAATCAGAGCTTTTAGAGTAACACCTCACTTCTCAGTGGAGACTCTACAAGCCAGAAGTGTCTGGACAGATGGGCTGCAAATTCTAAGAGAACCTGACTAGACTATTATACCCAGCAAACTTTTCATCTTAAACTTTTACTTGGAGAAATAAAGACAAATTTAAGCAATATTTATCTACAACCCCAGGCCCTATTAAAGGCATTAGAAGGAAAATTTCAATCTAAAGAGGTTAACCATACCCAATAAACAGAAATTCCACATCAGCGAACCAAAAGAAGACACACACACACACACACACACACACACACACACACACACCCCACTACCAAAACAAACAAACAAACAAAAAGCAGGAATCAACAAGTACTTTTCATAGCCTTCTCTCCATGTCAATTGTCTCAATTCGCCAATAGAAAAATACAGACTGGGGCCAGAGAGATGGCTCAGAAATTAAGAGCACTGATTGCTCTTCCAGAGGTCCTGAATTCCCAGCAACCACATGGTGGCTCACAACCGTCTCTAATGGGATCTGATGCTTTCCCTCTATGGTGTGTCTGAAGACATGTACAGTGTACACACACACACAGACACACACACACACACAGACACACACACACACACACATATAATAAATTTCAAAACAAAAAAAAAAGACAGCTTCTAAATTTAAAGAGAGAGAGAGAAATATAGATTGGCAGAATAGATGTTAAAACAGGATCCATCCTTTACTTGAATCCAAGAAACACACGTTAACATTGATAATTCACATCAATTTAGGGCAAAAATGTATATAAAGATATACCAAGCAAATGAACCTAAGAAGGAAGCCACTGGGCCTAGAGAGATGGCTCAGCAGTTAAGAGCCCTGGCTACTCTTCCAAAGGACTGGGATTCAATTCACAGTACCTATATGTCAGTTCAAACCTGCTTAGAACTTCAGTTCCAGGGCATCTGATACCCTCCTAACAATGCACATGAAATAAAATAAAATAAAATAAAATTGTTTATTAAAAAAGAAGGCTGGTGTAGCCATGTAGTCATTTTAATATTGACAAAATAGACGGCAAACCAAATCTAATCAGAAGAGGTAGAGAAGGACACTTACATATTCACCAAAACAAAAATCCACAAAGAGAACACTACAATTCTTAATTTCTGTGTGCTAAACACAAGGGTACACAAGTTCATAAAAGAAACATTACTATAGCTTAAATCACATATTGACCTTTACACAGTGATAATGAGTTACTTCAATAACTCGCTTTTACCCATAGACAGATTATCCTGACTAAACAGAGAAATGTTGGAACTAACTGATGTTATAAACCAAACAGATATTTACAGAAAACTTTGCCCAAGCACAAAGGAATATACCTTATCTAGAATATACCTTATGGAACTTTCTCCAAATCTAATGACATATTTAGCAACAAAGCATGTCTGAACACATGGAAGAAAACTAAAATAACACTCTATATCTTATCTGAGATTAAAGCTCAATATCAACAAAAATAGATACAACAAAAAGTTTACAAATTCATGGAAACTCGACCTACTACTGAGTGAAATATGGGTCAAGACAGAAAATAAGAAAGAAATTACTTTTTAGAATTGAATGAAAATTAATACACAACATATTCAAAATTATAGGATACAATGTAGGCATATCTAAAAGACAAATTTATTGTACTAAGTACCTATGTAAAGTAATTGGAGAGATCTCATAATAGTATCTTAAGAGCCTATTTGAAAGCTCTAGAACAAAAGCAAAAGTGATAATCAAATAGAGTAGACAGCAAGAAACAGTCTACCTCAGAACTGTAATCAATACAATAAAATATATGTGTGTGCACACACGCGCACACAGAATCAGTGAAAGAAAGAGTTGGGTTTAAAAAAAAAACTCCATATGATTAACAAATTAACTAAATCCAAATTAACTAAAAGGAAGAGAGAGAAAATTCAAATTAATAAAGCCTCAGCTCAAAAAGAGAATATAACAGCAGACACTGAGGTAATCCAGAGAATCATAAGGGCATACTTTAAAAACCTAGGGGCAGGCAGGAAAACAAAAACAAAAACAAACAAACAAAAACTTTATACTTCACCAAATTGGAAAGTCTAAAAGGACTGGATAGTTTTCTTCACAAATAACACTTACCAAAGTTCAATCAAGATAAGATGAGCAGGTTAAACAGATCTATAACATCCAGTGAAACAGAAACAGTGATTAAAAGCCCAGGGACAGATGGATTTAGTATAAAATTTAGTATAAAATTTAGTATCAGACTTTCAAAGAAGAGTTAACCACAATATTGTTCAAATCATTTCACAAAATAGGACAACAGAAGTACTGCCCAATTCTTTTTACAAGGCCACAATTACCTTGATACCTAAACCACAGTTTATTTTGTTACATACTAGGTAAAGATTAACAACTGACCTGTCACTTATACCTGCTGGGAGTGGGAAAATCAGTTTTCTCAAACAGAATGACACCGATATATCAACCACTTTAGCATGGGTCTCATGTTCAGAAGTAGTTGATCATATAATGGACTGTATATTTTTTCTGTGTCCTTTTATTGTTTGTTGTGGGCTTTTTGTCGGGGGAAGGGGCAAGTTGTTTGATTGGTTGGTATCAGTTTGGATTTTTGTTTTGCTACTGTTGTTAGTTTTGGGTGTGTTTTTTGTTTTCTTGGTATTTAGGGGTTTTATAGTTGTATTTTTGTTTTTTGAGAAAGAATTTAAAGTTGGGTGGGTAGAAAGGAGAGAAGATCTAGAAATACTTGGGGGAGGAAAAGAATATAATCTAAATATATTAAATTTAAAAGTTGTTTTAAATAATAAACAGTATATTTTTAAGAAGGCCCAACAAAGAGACAATCATAGACCAATTTCCCTTATGTGCATAGATGCAAAAATTCTCAAGAAAATATTTGCAACTCATATCAAAGAACACATCAAAAAGAGCATTCACCATGATCAAGTAGGCTTCAACCCAGAGAAACTAAGATTTGTAAATTGATAAATGTAATTCAGCATATGAACAGACTAAAAGACAAAAAGTACATTGGCATCTCATTAGATGCAGGAAAGTCCTTTGCCAAACTCAACATCCCTTCAAGATAAAGGTCCTGGAAAAAGTAGAGGTACAAGGGGACATGCCTCAACATAATAAATACAGTTTACAGCAAGGCTACAGACAGTATCAACCTAAATGGAGAGAAACTCAAAGCATTGCCACTAAAATCAGGAACAAGACAGATTTTCCACTCTCTTCATATGTATTTAACACAGTACAGAGCAGTGTCTCTCAACCTTACTAATGCTGCAACTCTTTAATCAATTTCATGTCGTGGTGACCCCAATTATAAAACCATTTAGTACCTGTAATTTTGCCACTGTTATGAGTTGTGATGTAAATATCTAATATGCATGATATCTGATATGAGACTCCTCCTCTGAAAGGATCATTTGATCCCTAAAGGGATTGTGACTCACAGGGTAAGAACCACTGAAAAATAGACTCAACAAAGAGAATAATTAGAGACCAGTTTTCCTTATGAACATAGACTCAAAAATATTCAATATTAGGTTCACTTGCAAACTGAACCTAATAACATAGAAAAAAAAATATCCACCATGGTCAGTTAGGCTTAATTCCAGAGATGCAAGGATGGCTCAGTATATTAAAAAGTCAGTAAATGTAATTCACCATATAAAATGTCTGAAAGAAAAAACACATAATCATCTCATTAGATGAATAAAAGGCTTTTTCATAAAATAGAAACAAGTTGTCCACTCCATAGCTATTAAATAAAGCACTTGAAGTCTTGGTTAAAGCAAAAAGCAACTGAAGATCAAGGTGTTTGAATTGGAAGGGAAGAAGTCAAGTGTCTTTTCTAACAGATGATGTGATGTTATGCATAACTAACCCTAAAAATTTCACCAGGGAACTCTTATAGCTGATAAACATTTTCAACAAATTGGATGGATTCAAGATTAACTCAAAAATAATCAGTATCTCTTCTATATACAAATGACTAATGGACTAAGAAAGAAATCAGGGAAACGACACCTTTAACAGTAGCCTCAAATAACATAAAATACCTTGGGGTAACCCTAACCAAGTATAATTTTACATAATAAAAACTTCAAGTCTTTGAAGATAGAAATAGAAGATGTCAGAAGATGGAAGACCTCCATGCTCAAGGATTGGCAGGATTGACATAGCATAAATGGCCGGCCATCCTATTAAATGCCATCTACAGATTCAATCAAATCCACTTTGAAATTCTAACACAATTCTTTATGGATCTTGAAAGGACAATATCAACTTCATATGAAAAAATAAAAAATCCAAGATAGCTAAACCAGCCATGAACGATAAAAGAATTCTTGGAGGCATTGCCACCCCTGATATCAAGCTGTACTACGGAGCAGTAGTAATAAAAAAGTATTTATGGTATTGGCATAAAAACCGACACATTGATCAGCAGAATCAACTTGAAGACATAAGCCAAACAATATATGGACTCCTAATTTTTGATAAAGAGGTCAGAAATACACAGTGGGAAAAAAAAAGACAACATCTTCAACAAATGGTCTCAGTCAAACTGGACGTCTGCATAGAAAGGAATACAAGTAGATCCATATTTATCACCCTGCACAAATGTCATGTCCAAGTGGATCCAAGACCTCATCATAAAACCAGATACAATGAGCCTCATAGAAGGAAAAGTGGGGAAAAAGCTTGAATGCAAGAGAAGAGTTTCTGAACAGAACACCACTACCATAGGCACTAAGAATAAAAATTAATAAATAGAATCTCATGAAACTGAAAGGAACACTATCATTCAGACCAAGTGTAGCCTGTAGAATGAGAAAATTTTACCAAATACAACATCCTCTAGAGAGCTAATATCCAAATTATATAAGAACTCAAAAAGTACATAACAGTACAACAAATAACCTGATTTTTACAGTAGGGTACAGATCTAAACAGAGAAGTCTCAGCAAAGGAATCTCAAATGGCTGAGAAGCCATTAAAGAAAGGGTCAACATTCTTAGACATCAGGGGTATGCAAATCAAAAGTACTTTAAGATTCCATCTCACATCCATCAGAAGGCTATATCAATAACTCAAGTGACAGCTCATGCTGGCAAAGAATCAGACTACAAGGAGCACTTACACATTGCTGGTGAAAATGCAAACTCATACGGCCACTGTGGAAATCAGTGTGGAAGTTCCTCAAGAAGATGGGAATTGATTTACCTCAACATCTAGCTATACCATTCTCGTGCATGTTCCCAACAGTTACGTCATCTTACCACACAGACACTTGCTCAACCATGTCCGTTGCTGCTCCACTCATCATAAGCAGAAATTGGGAACAACCTAGATGTCTATCAACAGATGAATGGATAAAGAAAATTTAGCGTATTTACAAAAGATTACTCGACCATTAAAAAAATGAAATCCATAGATAAATGGGTGGAACTAGAAAACAATCTTCTTGAGTGAGAAAAATCAGGCCCAGAAAGACAAATATGGTATGTATTTGCTCATATGTGGATACTAGTGGTTAAGTCAGGGATAGCCACGCTACAATTCATAGACCCACAGAGGTTAGTTATAGAGAAGGGCTCTAGGGAGGACACATGTATCTTGTAAGAAAGGGAAATAGAATAGGTAATCATGGGTGGATGTTGTTGGGGCTGGAACAGAAGGATCAAGAGAGAAATGGAACTTGGAGTGAGGGAGGGGATATGTGGAAAGAGCTGAAAGTAAGGTCCATGTGAGTAGCAGTATAGAAAGCTAGCAGAGCAGGCTGCATGTCCAGCAGTAGATGTCAACAGAAAATGAACTCTAGGGCACCTTTGTTGGTTCCTTGTCCCATTATGTCATGCTGGAGCCTTTTTTTAAAACCTTATCTTTGTTTTTTTTAAGTTACAAGTCCTGTGCATATGTGTCGTGGTTTCCATTTTAATGTTTTCATGGGCTTCTGGAGTTTGGGAATGAGTGGGTCTCTGTCTCTATAGCTGTTCCTTGTGCCTTTTCTTTGATACTTTTCCCTCTGTTTTGTCCTATTCTGATGTGTTAGTTTTTGTTTTGTTTTGTTTTATTATTTTTCCTTGGAAGCCTGTTTGGTTTCTAATGAGAAACAGGAAGGGACAGGAAATGAGGAGGAATGGAGAGGAATAGAGAATGAATATATTCTGTGAGGGAAAAAAGTATTTTCAATAAAAGGGGAAAAAAGAAAACATAGAAAAAAATGAATTGTGAAACCACAGGATATATGTGTCTATAGATGTTATAGCTAAGATAGTATCATTTCCTATTATGATTGGCTGAAGCTATAAAATTATTCCTTTGGGGAACATGCTAAAGAGAGATTATGTTTCACAGATTTCTGGAAATTTTCCCATCAATTGGCTAGAAGCAAGTTAGGATCCTCACCCTAAGCACCCCTATACTGTTCCTCTCCTTGATTTGGGTGAGTGGAGAAGATTATCTGAATCTGGTTTTGCTTCCTGCTCATATCCTAACAAAGGATGTATATCCTAATGTATAGCAAAGATAAATGAAGAATGAAGATACTCTATTTACAATCCACAGCAGCATATCCAGCAGAGAGTTGCGCTCTTGTAATCCTAACACCCAGGTAGCTGAGGCAGGAGAACAAAGTGTTAACCTAGGCTACATGCAGAGATCTTGCTGTATAAAAATAAGACAAAACGAAGTGACTCCGTGGGCTGCTGCTATTCACAGAGTCAGAAATAATATTCTTCATTATCTCAACTATTATTCTATATTATTCTTTATCATTCTTTATCATTATTTCTACATATTATTTCTAATATATTCTTTATCCAAAACTATCTACAAATGCTCTGAAAGCTAGCTCACTCTTATCTTTGTTCCTTGTATGGTGAGAAGTCAAACATCAATCAGGCAGCTAAAAGCTTAGATGTTTGCTTCCAAACAAAAGACTTGGGTTTTAAAATTTGACCCTGGGTCTGGAGAGATGGCTCAGTGGTTAAGAGCACTGGCTGCTCTTCCAGAGGTCCTGAGTTCAATTCCCAGCAATCACATGGTGGCTCACGATCAACTGTAATGGGAACTGATGCCTTCTTCTGGTGTGTCTGAAGACAGCTACAGTGTACTCATATAAATAAAATACATCTTTTTTTAGAAGAAGAAGGAGGAGGAGGAGAAGGAGAAGAAAAGAACGAAGGAAGGAAGGAAGAAAGGAAGAAAGAAAGAAAGGAAGGAAGGAAGGAAGGAAGGAAGGAAGGAAGGAAGGAAGGAAGGAAGGAAGGAAGAAAGATCCTGTTGGTGATCTGACCCTGCTCTGGTGGAGTGGAAACAACCACACCAAACCAGTAATGCTCATATACAGGACCATCGAGGAGACTGTAATGAGTTCTTATGCTCGTTAACAGTCTTTGAAAATGTTAAGTTGTGTAAATATATAAAGAACTGCTTTCATTGTTAAGTCTTCTACAAGCACATGAGTGCCAGTGTTACTGAGGGTGGTCAAAAATTACTAAATTCTCAGAGCATTTAGAATAGCCAATTTAGGAAAGGATCAATAATGTCATTATCACTGAAAATGTAATTCTGTAGTTTTCTCTCTTTTTGTTAAGTTTCAAAATATTCTTGCCCTTGTGACTAACACTCTGGAATGTTCCATAAATGTGGTACTAATGCATGAATAACTCAATTCTTGGTCTATGCTCTGTAACAATAATGGGTATACCCCAAAATCCCAGTGATTTAACCTAATAAAACTTTCTTACTCCTCTGATTGCTAATAAAGTTCATAGAATTGGAGAGACTGCTCATGACTCTAACATCAAGCAACCTCTCTCTTGTGAATCAAGCTCAGATTCCAAAATTGTTTCATGGGATTACAAAAAAAAA
>NC_046154.1:227415530-227527627 GCF_011064425.1 Rattus rattus | reverse complement strand
TAAATAAGCACCGGTAAAGGTCAAATAATTTTCTTTTAATCTAAAAAGCAAGCTAAAGCATGAAAAGCTGTGTGGTGCCGTCTCTACAGAGTGTTAATGTAATGCAATATCCGAGGTTCCACTCATACATCACACCCAGAAAAGATGCCCAGAAGTAATCAAGCCAATGACCTGTGCACACTTCGTCTGGGAAAGAAGTAGAGGGAATGGAGGAGAGATTCAGAGATGGCTTCTACTTTCCAAGGAATACTTTTCTTCCAAAGGGAATCTGACTAAATGAAGCAAATCACAGTTGAAAGGCGATAGAGAGATTTGAGACTGAGCTCACCCTCCCTGAAGTCAGCCTTGTGCCTGCTGATTTTCATTACACAAAGAACAGAAAGGAGAGAAACTCGGGCACCCTGCCAGCTTCGCCCTGAAGATCAAAGAGAACTCAGCAGTTCTGAAGCTCAGTAGAAGTGCTTACCTGCCTCGGAGACCGGGCATATTCATCTAGAGGGTAAATTAATTAAGTAGAGAAGTCCTTTTATCTGGGCTGTGGTGGAGCGGAGCGGTTGGTGGATTGAAAGCTCTGCTTTAGTTTCTAGACACACACACACACACACACACACACACACACACACACAAAACTGAAACTCATAACAGGAAATGCTCTAGTGTGTGTTGAGTTGGCAGCACGCCAATTGCCCTTAACTTTCACTTTCCTCACTGGAAGAAACAGGATGAGAAAAAGAAAGCCAAGCAGAAAAAAAAATTGTTTTCCTTGAGTCTGACCACCTGCAGGCATATGTGAAATGGCGATGACTCTTGAAAACTTATCTTAAAAAGCCCTTCCTGTAAGGTTGTTTATGTCTTTGGCCTTGTATTGCTAATGCTCTCATCATTTTCCTAGAAGAGCCCCATAAATGTTAGTGGCTCTGTCCAAAAAACGTTTTTTTTCTTTTCTTTCTTTTTTTTCCTTTCTTTTCTTTTCTTTTCTTTTTTTTTAAAATGGGTCTTTGATGTTTAATATATTGCTTAAACAAAGTAGTCATTTGCAGGTGTTACTCAGGTTACATTCTTAAAATCACAGGAACATAGTTTTCTGTCTCTAATACTACAAATACAGAGAATAAACCTGAGAACACAGGACAGCTCTCAAATTTGTATCTTCAAAACTCAAACACATCCCCTGCTCTTGGGTTATGTTCAATTTCCTGTTATTCCCTTTCCTGGTTTCCCAGACATAAGCCCCATCTTCTATAAGGGTGTTCCCCTCCCCATCTACTCCCTCTTCTGCCCCCTCAACATTCCTCTACACTGGGGGGCTCCAACCACGGCAGGACCAAGGGCTTCTCCTCCCATTGGTGCCCAACAAGGCCATCCTCTGCTACATATGCAGCTGGAGCCATGGCTCAGTCCATGTATAGCCTTTGTGTAGTGGTCTAGTCCCTGAGAGCTCTGGTTGGTTGGCATTGTTATTCTTATGGGGTTGGAAGCCCCTTCAGCTCTTTCAGTCCTTTCTCTAATTCCCCTAATGGGGGTCCCGTTCTCAGTTCAATGTTTTGCTGCTAACGTTCACCTCTGTATTTGACATGCTCTGACTGTGCCTCTCAGGAGACATATATATCCTGTCAGCATGCACTTCTTAGCTTCATCAATCTTTTCTAGTTTTGGTGGCTGTATATATATGAGTCATATGTGGGACAGGTTATGAATGGTCGTTCCTTAAGTCTCTGCTCCAAACTTTGCCTCTGTACCCCACCTATGAATATTTTTGTTCCCCCTTTTAAGAAGGAGTGAAGCATCTGCACTTCGGTTGTCCTTCTTGAGCTTCCTGTGGTCTGTGGGTTGTATCTTGGGTAATTCGAACTTTTGGGTTAATATCCACTTATCAATGAGTGCATACCATGTGTTTTTTTCTGTGATTGGGTTATCTCACTCAGGATGATATTTTCTAGTTCCATCCATTTGCCTATGAATTTCATGAAGTCATTGGTTTTGATAGCTGAGTAGTACTCCACTGTGTAGATATACCACATTTTCTGAATCCATTGCTGGGTCCATAGGTAGTACTATGTTCAATTTTTTGAGGAAACTCCAGAATGATTTCCAGAGTGATTGTACCAGCTTGCAACCCTACCAACAATGGAGGAGTGTTCCTCTTTCTCCACATTCTCAGCAGCATCTGTTGTCTCCTGAGTTTTTGATCTTAGCCATTCTGACTGGTGTGAGGTAGAATCTCAGGGTTGTTTTGATTTGCATTTCCCTAATGACTAAGAATATTGAGCATTTCTTTACGTACTTCCCAGCCACTCAATATTTCTCATCTGAGAATTCTTTGTTTAGCTCTGTACACCATTTTTAATAGGGTTATTTGGCTCTCTGGAGTCTAACTTCTTGAGTTCTTTGTATATTTTGGATATTAGCTCTCTATCAGATATAAGTTTTGTAAAAATCTTTTCTCAATCTGTTGGTTGCCGTTTTGTCCTAATGAGAGTCTTTTGCCTTACAGAAGTTTTGCAGTTTTATGAAGTCCCATTGGTCGATTCTTGATCTTAGAGCATAAGCCATCGGTGTTTTGTTCAGGAAATTTTCCCCAGTGGCCATGTGATTGAGATTCTTCCTAACTTTTTCTTCTATTAATTTGAGTGTATCTGATTTGATGTGGAGGTCCTTGATTCACTTGGACTTAAGCTTTGTGCAGGGGGATAAAAATGGATCAATTTGCATTCTATATGTGTAGACCTCCAGTTGAACCAAAACCATTTGTTGAAAATGCTATTTTTTTCCATTGGATCATTTTTAGTTCCTTTGCCAAAGACAAGTTATCATAGGTGTGTGGGTTCATTTCTGGTTCTTCAATTCTATTCCACTGATCTATCTGCCTGTCCCTGTACCAATACCATACAGTTTTTATACCTATTGCTCTGTAATACTGCTTGAGGTCAGAGATGGTGATTCCCCAAAAGTTCTTTTATTGTTGAGGATATTTTTCACTATTCTGGGTTTTTTGTTATTCCAAATAAATTTGCAAATGTCTTCTTCTAACTATGAAGAGTTGAATTGGAATTTTGAGTTGGAATTTTGATGGGGGTTGCATTGAATCTCTAGATTGCTTTTGACAACATGACAATTTTTACTATATTAATCCTGCCGATCCATGAGCATGGGAGGTCTTTCCATCTTCTGAGATCTTCAATTTCTTTCTTCAGAGACTTGAAGTTCTTGTCATACAGATCTTTCACTTGCTTGCTTAGAGTCACACCGAGCTATTTTATGTTATTTAGGACTATTATGAAAGGTGTCATTTCTCTAATTTCTTTCTCACCCTGTTTATCCTTTGAGTAGAGGAAGGCTACCGATTTGTTTGAGTTAATTTTATACCCAGCCACTTTGCTGAAGTTGTTTATCAGGCTTAGTAGTTCTCTGGTGGAACTCTGGGGTCACTTAAGTATACTATCATATCATCTGCAAATAGTGATATTTGACTTCTTCTTTTCCAATTTGTATCCCTTTGACTTCTTTTTGTTGTCTGATTGCTCTGGCTAAGACTTTTAGTACTATATTGAATAAGTAGGGAGATAGTGGGAAGCCTTGTCTACTCCCTGATTTTAATAGGATTGTTTCAAGTTTCTCACCTTTTAGTTTGATGTTGGCTACTGGCTTTCTGTATATTGCTTTTACTATGTTAGGTATGGACCTTGAATTCCTATTCTTTCCAGGACTTTTTATCATGAAGGGGTGTTGAATTTTCTCAAATGCTTTGTTAGTATCTAATGAAATGATCATGTGGTTCTTATCTTTGAGTTTGTTTATATAGTGGATTACATTGATGGATTTTCATTTATTGAACTATCCCTGCATACCTGGGATGAAGCCTACTTGATCATGACTGATGGTCATTTTGATGTGTTCTTGGATTCAGTTTGGGAGAATTTTATTGAATATTTTTGTATCAATATTCATAAGGGAAATTGGCCTGAAGTTCTCTTTCTTTGTTGGGTCTTTGTGTGGTTTAGGTATAGGTGTAATTGTGACTTCCTAGAAGGAATTGGGTAGTGCTGTGTCTTTTTCTATTTTGAGGAATAGTTTGGATCGTATTGGTATGAGGTCTTCTAGGAAGGCCTGATAGAATTCTGCACTAAACCCATCTGGTTCTGGGCTCTTTTTGGTTGGGAGACTTTTAATAACTGCTTCTATTTCATTAGGAGTTATGGGGTTGTTTAAATGGTTTATCTGTTCCTGATTTAACATTGGTACCTGGTATCTGTCTAGGAAATTGTCCATTTCCAGCAGATTTTCAAGTTTTGTTGAATGTAGGCTTTTGTAGTAGGATCTGATGATTTTTTTTAATTTCCTCAGATTCTGTTATTATGTCTCTTTTTTCATTTCTGATTTTGTAAATTTGTATACACTCTCTGTGTCCTCTAGTTTGTTTGGCTAAGGGTCCATTTATCGTGTTGATATCCTCAAAGAACCAGCTCCTGGTTTTGTTGATTCTTTGTATAGATCCTTTTGTTTCTACTTGGTTGATTTCAGCCCTGAATTTGAATATTTCCTGCCTTCTACTCCTCTTGGGTGTATTATTTTGTTCTAGAGTTTTTACATTTGCTGTCAAGCTGCCAGTGTATGCTCTCTCTTGTTTCTTTTTTGTGACACTCGCAGCTATGAGTTTTCCTCTTAGCACTGCTTTCATTGTACCCCATAAGTTTGGGTATGATGTGCCTTCATTTTCATTAATTCTAAAAGGTTTTTAATTTATTTCTTTATTTCTTCAGTGATCTAGTTATCATAAAGGAGAACTTTGTCCAGCTTCCATTTATATGTGGGCTTTCTGTCGTTTTTGTTGTTACTGAAGATCAGCCTTAGTCTGTGGTGATCTGATAGGAGGCATGGGATTATTTCAACTTTCTTGTATCTGTTGAGGTCTGTTTGTGATGGAAAAGGTACCATGAGGTGCTGAGAAGAAGGTATATCCTTTTGGTTTGGGATGAAATGTTCTATAGATACCTGTTAAATCCATTTGGTTCATAACTTCTGTTAGTTTTTCTATGTCTCTGTTTAATTTCTGTTTCCATGATCTGTCCATTGATAAGAGTGGGGTGTTGAACTCTCCCACTATTACTGTGTGAGGTGCAATGTGTGCTTTGAGCTTTAATAAGGTTTCTATATGAATGTAGGTACACTTGCATTTGCAGCATATATATTCAGTATTGAGAGTTCATCTTGGTGGATTTTTTCTTTCATGAATATGCAATGTCCTTCCTTATCTTTTTTGATAACTTTTGGTTGAAAGTCAATTTTATTCAATATTAGAATGGCTACTCCAGCTTGTTTCTTGGGACCATTTGCTTGGAAAGTTGTTTTCTAGCCTTTTACTCTGATGTAGTGTCTGTCTTTGTCACTGAACTGTTTCCTATATGCAGCCAAATGTTGAGTCCTCTTTTCATATCCAGTCTTTTAGTCTATGTCTTTTTTGTGGGGGAATTGAGTCCATTGATGTTAAGAGATATTAATAGTGATTGTTGTTTCCTGTCATTTTTGTTGTTAGAGGTAGATTTATGTTTGTGCGTCTCTTAACTGCTGCACCTTCCCTTCAGCCCCCCTTTTATGTCCTTCTTAAAATTCTCTATCACCATCAGTAGATGTGATTTTAAATCCAAATCTTGCTTTTCTGATTTGTTTGGATATCCTGTATTTGCTTTGGTGGGAGAACTGGGCTCTGATGATACCAAGTAATCTTGGTTTCTGTTGCTTAGGTTCTTGTGCTTGCCTCTTGCCATCTGGTTATCTCTGGTGTTAGCTGGTCTTTCTGTTTCTGACAGTGGTTTGACCCTCCTATATGTTTGTGTGTCAGCACTCCTGGAGATTGGTTTTCTCCCAGCAGGATCTGGGTACAGAGACCTTTGTCTCAGCGTCAGCTCTGGGTGCAAGTGCTTCTAGATTACTGTGTTCAGAGGGCTCCAGGCAGGTTCCTCTTGGGTCAAGAATGTGAACAGAAATGGTGGTCTCCCCTATGCTCTCAGGATTGTCTACACTTCTGAGAGTCCTGCTTTCTCCCCAAGGGATCTTGGTACACAGAGCTGTGGGACCCTGTCAACTCTGGGGGCCTATACAGATCATTATTAGTAGACTTATTTGAATATATACACTCTCTGCATATTTGTATATAATTAGTGCTACAGCAAACCGTTTTTCCTGGGACCCTAGAGTTGATGTTATATATTTTTTGAAAATTTTCTGTATTGTTTAAGATTTTCAAATGAAATTTTATCCTTATACAAAAACCTAGACTTTTTCTCATAACATAAAAAGTTATTAATAAATAGTGATTATCCTATGGCAAGAAATGCTAATGGTATTGCAATTCGGTAAATTAATTCTAAAATATTAAATGGGTTTGCTTGTACCCCAAAAAGCTTTCAAAAAAGCTTTTCCCACTATTCAGACTCTACAGAATATTTACTACAATTTGTTTTTGCAGCAAATTGTTTAAACTTCTTTAAACTATGTCTGTGAATTACAATGAAAGAGAAAGGCAGAAATGTTAAAAAGTTGATTTAGGAGAAGATAATGTTGTTTTTATTGTACTTTAATATTTAATACCATTCAATAAAAAATACTTACAGACATAGTACATATATAGATATAAAGCATTAAGTATGAAAACCAATACCACAGTTATCCATGACTCAACAAAGTGAAGTCTGTCTCAGTCATAGAGATCACAGTGTGACATAAGGGATTAGCTATTACTGATGGCTACTTCTGAATGGTCACTCTTCTCATCCACCTGTCTGCAGCCATCATGGAAACAGAGGATAACATCAAGGGTTATGCAAGGAGTCTGATGGCTAAATTAGACACAGCTTATTGTTTTACAGTAAAGAATATAGTCACATAGTTCACACAGCAGGTTGGTACTGTTAGTAACATGTCAAACATATATTTTAGAATTACAAAACCATATATACAGGACCAAAACGTATATAAAAACATTGAAAATGTCACATGAAAATAAGAATCAAACCCACAACGAGATGTTCTCTTACATGTGCTAGGATAAACATTGTTTTTTAAACAAGTAAGAAATGATAATGATATGGGGGAAAATTATAACATGTGTGCAGTCATTATTAGAAATATTAGATGGTGCATGTATTTTGAAACACAATATAGGATTTTCTCAAAAAGTTAAAAATAGAGCTACTGTAAAATCCAACAATACTTCATCTACTGATCTGAAATTAATTGAAGTCAAGATGGCTAAGAGATATTTACAGTCCTATTCTCATTGCAGCATTAATCAATGAACAGAAGATATGACAGCTGCCGGCTTGCCCATCAAATGTCTGAGTGAACAAAATATAAGAATACACATGCATGAAATGCAAATTTTTCAAAAGAAAAAATTGCATCCTTTGTGAAAACAAAAGCATTAGCTATTCACAGGACAAATGTTGAATGATTCCACTTACATGAAATGCCTAAATTAATAAGAGTCACAGAAACAGAAAGTGTAGTAGTGGTTTCCAGGATCTTCTAGAAGGAGAAAGTGAAAGGCACATTTCAATGCATATAAAGTTTCTGTTACACAGATAAATAAGTCCTTAGAATCCACTGTTTCAGCGGATTCTAAGTGTATACAGTTAACAACATTGAGTTTCACACTTGAAATATTGAAGATACCTCTTGTGTAGTTTTTAGCATAGTAAGATAGTTATATTTTTAAAATTCCCCTTAAATCATTCATATTTCATGCCATGCTAGAAGCTGTAGATAGTGTAATGAGACACTTTTTAAAAACACAGAAATCCACAAGTGCAGTATAAGGGCTATGTTGATAGCCCCTAGAATTGATCACTTCTTACCATTTTGTCAACAATATTTTGTTATAGTATCATACAGCCATTTACCTGTGTCACTCCGTTCATTGATGTATTTTCTTCAAAATGTTATATGAACAATCACTGCTTATACTTAGTATTCTAGTTCATTTGCTTCCACGACAATAACAGAATTCACAGCATGACTACACAAATATGTTATTTATCTACCACCTTGTTTTTGTTCAGCTGCTCATCTTTCTCTCTAAAAGTGTCTGCAAAGGACATATTTTATTGAGTCTCCTAATCAAGGCATGAAAAGATATGTGCATAAAAGAAAAATTCATTTGAGCTTGCATATTTTATATGCATGTGAAAATATATAAAATACACTACAGCAAGTTTTCAGATAAAACAAATAATGAAGGGCAAAATTATATGTGGTGAAAGTCTGTGAACATACGTCACAAAACAGAGAAGCTAGAGTATAACCAAGAAGATAGAATTTATGAAAAGTCAGGATGAAAACCTCACATGAGGCTGAAAGATTTAAATGCCCATTGCAAACAGAGAAATAGAGCTTCACAAGAATTTGTTTGAAAAACAATGTCTGGGCCGTTAATTAATCCTTGCTTTTCTGGGGGTCAAATATAATATTCAAACCACAAAGCTTTCTATTTATACAGTTAATAAAGGAAATAAATGTTAACTCTAAAATTCAGGTAAAAAATGTCAGGACTTCCGAAGCATCATATTAATATAGGCAGAAGGGAGAGGAACCATTTTTGCAGGCTGCTTGACAGAGAAATAGATTGAGGGAAAGCCGGGAGAATTAAACAGGGCTTTAAATGTTGCTCAGGCCTCCTTTACCATCTGTCATCACTACATCTCTGCCTCATGATTACTGTCCAAGCCACCAATTGCACACTTTGGTGCTGACGTCAAGCAGACCTAAGATCCTTATTTTTAGAGTCAAGAGCTCCTAAGGAAGGCCTCTGCTTAGCTTAGTATTACCCCACATCTTTGCAAGTTATAATGAAACCCCACCTCTGGAATCAATGTTTTTCTCACTTTACTGACTCTCTTGAAACCCTGACTTGATCTCAACCATCTTGTATAGACTGTAATTAATATCTGTAGATAGTTTCAGATACATAAGTCATAAAGACTAAAACACACATGTGAACTATCATACATGCAAAATGATATTTTTCTCACTGCACTTATATTTTTAAGATTCATAAATGTGAACACACTACTTATTTCTCCTAGCAGGAATTGAGGAAATAGCTCAGCACCTGAGTGGAGCCTTTGTCAATAACTACAGCAGGTATAATCAGAATGGCTGCCTGAACCGTGTATCAGATCACTACAACCTTCACATTTATTGCACTCTGACTGTGTGCAATACATAGGTGTGGGTCTACACTAAAAGATTTATCATCTCTCAGGGCCAACAAACCTGGAATAGCCAGAGAAGATGGATGACACACATCCAAGAGATTTAATAGGCTGATAGTTTCTGAGCCAGTGTCTTGGTCACTGATACATCTTGAGAGACCTCAATGTAACCCAGACAAGAAAAGGTGTTTGGGAGAAACAAGATTTCCTGGAGAATAAAGGTGTTAAAAAGAACAGGAAATAGGAGAGGAAAGCAGGAAAAGAAAGATATAAAAAGGGGAGGAGGGAAGGGAATGAAGGGCAGAGACAGAGAAAGAGGGGAAGAGAAAAAAGAGGTCCAGGATAGAGGTTTCCATTTGGAAGATTTTGCCAAACCATCGACAATAAGGGTCTGAAAACAGATCCAAGAGCAGAAGCACACACAGATCCTAAAAGTCCTGATGAATCTAGATTCTCCATGTCACGAATTCTCATCCAGCTTTAATAATTTTGTGAGCTAATGTGGCATAACCTTCTTCTTCCTTTTCTTCCTCCTCTTCCTCTTCCTCCTCTTCTTCCTCTTCCTCCTCTTCTTCATCTTCCTCCTCCTCTTCTTCCTCTTTCTCCTCTTGTGCATATTATTTACCTAAATCTTCATTTTAGCCCAAGGAAGTAAGAATTTTTATTATATCCTTAGTGATGAAACCCAGAGAGGTCAAACAGCCTGACAAAAACCACACAGTGCTAAGATTTGAGCCGAGATAGTCAGACATTGGCGTTAGCTAGTCATTTTGTTGTACTGGTTCTCAAGAAAAGAAAGTAAACTGTGAAGTTCACTGGATGACTCTAATTAATTCGGTGTTGGAGTAGAACTGAGAAACACCGTAAGGAAATTATGTTCTGCAGCACTTAAGGGTAAAGACGGGATTATTCAGTCCTCAGCACATAGCAGTGGACAGTGCTATTTAATACACACCAGCTAGAGCTTCTGAGGTGAGTTTGCATGGGAAGTCTTCTGGGCCTGCTAGAGCAGGGAGAAAAGTAGGGCAAAGGGGGTGACTCATCCATGTTTCCTGTTAGAGGAAAGTAACAAGAATCTGAAAGTAAAAGATGTCTCATTCTGACCCTGCCCTGCTGCCTGCCCAGCTCCTTAAATTTGTGGCTTAAAAACATATACTGTCTTATGAAGAAAACTGGGGCTCTAAACTCTCCTCTTCCAGTTCATCTGTTTCTCTGGTTCTATCTGTTTTCCTTAGACATGCCATGAAAAATTGAGAAGATATGAATTCCAAATGGCTTGTAAAGTATGGATATATTTTTTTTCAAGAAGATACTTAGTAGATAGATGGAGCAACTGACCAAAGAGAATGGTAGGAGCTGGCAAGATAACTCAGCAGGAAAACGTGCTTGCCATCAAGCCAAAAGACCTGAGATCCATTCTCAGGATCCACATAGTGAAAGAAGAGAACCACCTATGGCAAGTTGTCCTTTGACCTCCACATGCACACTGTGGCATGCCTGCTCACATACATGTACACACACAAGTAATAAATGAACATAATTGTCCTAGTTAGGGTTACTGTCGCTGTGACGAAACACCATGACCAAAGAAATTTGGGGAGGAAAGTGCTTGGTTTATGCTTCGTCATCAAAGGAAGTTCCAGAAGAGAAACTCAAATGGGGCAGGAGCCTAGAGGCACGAGCTAAAGCAGAGGCTATGGAAGAGTGCTGCTTACTGGCTTACTCCCACTGGCTTGCTCAAATTGCTTTCTATTAGAACTCAGAACCACCAGCCCAGGTGAGGCACCCTCACAGGCCCTCCAACCTCAATCACTAATTAAGAAACTGCCCTGCAGGGTTGCCTATATCCTGATCTTATAGAGCATATTTTTCAATTGAGATTTCCTCCTTTCTAATGACTTTATCATCTGTCAAGTTGGCATTAAACCACCCAGCACAATAATAAACAAATGTTTAGAAAAACAGTAGATATTTAATAGTTATCTGTTGTCCCTGATTGATAAGGGTTTGAAAGGATTGTCTCTTCCCGAGTTGACACACTTTATGGTATTATGATTAAGTTCAAGGTCTTTGGGTCAAGAAACTCCCATTTAAAACCTCTGCCTTGTACTAGCTGGATGATCTTGAGTAGTAGATTTATCACTGTCTTTTCTGCTTAATTTTTTAACTAGAAATAATAATAACCCTTAATTTGAGATAATACATATCCTACAAGTATATGGCAATGTATAATTGGGATGGGATGAAACTCTGTGATAGAGTAATTGCCTACCAGGTGCATGGTACCATGTTTGACCCCAACATTAGGAAAAACTTAACATGGAAAGCATAATGTGCAACACATTGACACCTCCAGTTAGTGATGAGCCCAGATGGTAGGGAGCTGGCTCTATTAGAAAAGTGCCTGTACATAAAATGATGAGTTCAAATCTCAAGTACCCACATGAAAACAAGGACATATAGAGATGGATTTTAAGGTAGGAGCAAAGGGCCAAGGTTTGGTTCTCAGTGTTCAGCTATTTCAATTTGAATTTCAGAGGATGTGATACCCTCTTTTGGCTTCTAAAAACAATGCATGTATATACATGCAGACAAACACTCATACACATATACATAAAATTAAATTCTTGTTTTGATTTTAGGGGTCAACAAAATAACCTTAGTAGACAGAGGTAATTGCTACCAAGTCCAATGACTTAAGTTTCATCCCTGGTATCCATGTGTTAGAAGGAGTTAATTGACTCCTACACATTATCGTCTGATTTTCACATACATACTATGACATGTGCAAGCGTGAGCACGTGCACGTGTGTGCACACGCACACACACACACACACACACACACACACACACAGCATTACCTTAAAATATTAAAACAATGAAACAAATAAACATTTAAAACCAGGCATACATCTATTATGCTAGTACTGAGAAGGTGGACATATAAAGATAGATGTAACTCATTGGCCAGTTAGTAGCCTTCGTGAATTGATGAGTACCCAGCTAATTGAAAGGTCTTGTCACAAATAGTAAGAGGAACAACAGAGGAAGGAACACCATGTCAACCTCTCGCTTTCAAATTTCTGCTCACACAAGTGCGCACACATATGAACCCATACAAAATTATACACAAACAAGGGCACATGCAATTTTTTAAATGGTGAGTCAAAACCACTTCAAGGCAAAGAGATTGGTTAATATAACACATCCTTAAACATGAATTTTCATTTGTCTATTTATTGATTCTAAGTTTAGTGTTCAGATGTGGTGTAATGTTTTGGAATTAGAGAAATCCTTCATAAGACTTATGTTTTATTTTATGTGTATGATTGTTTGCCTGTATGTGTGTGTGTGTGTGTGTGTGTGTGTGTGTGTGTGTGTGAGTGCTCATGTGTGCACATGCACACATGTGCACAATTATTGTGCCTAATGTATGCAGAGGTCAGAAGAAGCTATCAGGTCCCCTGTCACTGGATTTATAGATGGAAGTGAGTCACTAAGTTGGTATTGGGAAACAAACTTCAGTCATCTGAAAGATCAGTAAGTCCTCTTAATATCTGAGCTGTCTCCAGGGCACTGGAGTTACACAAACATTAAATTGAGTCCTATTTAATGGCTGCGTAGCCTTGGGAAAATTGCTGTTAACAATGGGCACCAAAGTTTCCTCACCTGTGAAGGAAATGCTACTATTTGCATCCACATGTTGGGGTAAGGAAGGAAGGCCAACCGTATGAAGCACTAAGTCTCAGACCAGGCACATAGCAAACGTTTAGGGAATATTAGCTACATGCCATGGATATTATTTCCACATTATTTACTGCTCACTTTCTTATAGAGCACACAGTAGTCTTAGCTCCAATACAAACTCATCCTGGCTTGTTTATAGAGGGAAGACTCCAGGTCCTTTGCAATTTCAGAGCTCCAAGCTTACCTGCAATCCATTAAGCTAAACAGTGAAAACACCATCTTCTCTTTCTTCATCTCAATTTGATTTTTATTCTGTTCTCTGTAACTGGAAGGTTTTCTTACCTGTCTTAGCCTGCGTGTCACTCCCCACCCCTCCCTTTATACCTAAATCCTTAAAAATCTCTGTTTTCTCAGCAACCTTTGACTTCAGCTTACTGGAAGTGAAGAAAGGTTCCCCTCTCTTCCTCCAGCACTGATTTTGGACTTGTAATTTCAGTTCCACAAAACCGCTGGCACTAATGCTGATATACAATGTAAATAATTCATTAGAAATATATATTTGTTTGATGTTTATACACTCACGGTGTGTCTATAGAGTCTATTATATCAATCAAGGGAATAACAGGACTCTTAGTCACCAAGAGTGAGTGAAAATCTCTTCTCTAAATAGGTAAAAATTTAAGGGCCATGCAGATCAACTTGGAAATTCGAACACTAATGCAGCAGGGGACTTCAAGGTACATATATTTTTAAACTCTCTGTTTATAAATATGGAAAATAAGTCCCTGACCACACTAATGTAGACACAGCAGACCTTAAAGTACACCAAGATTATGAGATCTGATTCTAGGAAGGGAAGAAAAGAGGAATGGCAAAGTCGAATAAATAGTGGCTGACATGCAGAATGCCATGTAGCAATCAGTGTCCTCCACATCTCAACAACAAACAACAATGTAACCATGTCAACAATGATCTTGGCACTGGGGACTGTATTACACATAGATATAGGAAAGAGGGAGTCAGACTGTGCAAAACTAAACAACCAATGCCATGGGAATTATGTCAGTGTTGAATGACTGTGCAATGTGAACAACCAATACCATGAGAATTACATCATTGCTAGATGACTCTGCAGTGTATTTCTTGACCTTGCTGACCTTGGTTGTGCATTCTCAGGTGAGTTTCTCCAGCAAGCAAGGAACCCTAGATTTCCTAGCCCCAGAATTTAAATCCATGTAGCTGAGACAATACTCAAAAAGCATAGAGTTTGGATGAAGCTATGGAGGGAACAAGGATAGTATTGGTTATCCTCTCTAAGCTAGGCTATATAGAAAGCCTCTTGGCAGCCCCCTTGTTGACAGGGGCTAGGAATATATATATTCTATGTGTATAACATTCTATGTGTATAGTATCACATCCTTCACAAAGCACTTGGAAGTATACATGAATTTGACCATAGACAATATGAAGAGAACCCTGAAGGAGTGGAAGACAGCAAGTCCTTATGATTTTTGAAGAACAAGCCTTGCCCTCTAGAATTCAGAGGCTAGAAATATCTGTGTCCAAGATATACACTTGACAGACTGAAGAGTGAGAAGGACTTAGCTATACATCGTGAGGGAGAAGAAGAAGTAACAAAAGGGAATAGAAAAGGCAGATAAAAGTGGTTTTATCCATTAATTCAACTCAACGTTTAAAGAATTTAGACCAATTCTACATTGCTTACCAATGAATCTGTGAGACCAGCATTCTTCTGATATCAAAGCCACACAACATTTTATGAAAAAAGAACCCACAGAGAAATATCAACCAGGAAAGTATGAGAATTCTTACAAAATGTAACAATAGGAGCTTATGCTATTGTATATAATAGGGCTATTGATCCAAAATGCAAGAGGGAGGAAAGTCAAATACAAAGCAGCAAAATGGATACACAAGAAAGATAGTTCCAAACAACACTGGAGATAGAAGTTATCAAATATGTAATCCTATTGGTCAGTGCTTTCCCAGAGACCCTCAGCAGCCTACTTCATGAATATTCTTAGGTTAGGTTCCCTAGAAGCCAAGCTCAGCCAGGGGTTCCAGTACAAGTGGCTTACAAAAAAAAGCCATTCTTCTAGGAAAATAGATAAGCAAGGGAGGAAATAAGGAGAGAGAAAAGGCAGAGACACAACAAGATATACTCCCAAGTAAAGATTGTCCTTGCCCTGCTCTGCAGGGTGCTACGGAGTTAGAAAGGACAATCATTCCACCTTAAGGCAAGAGAGTGGGTATTATTTGTACTGTGTATCTGTCCAGCATCAGATGCTCCTGAAGGTTAGGAGACATCATCTCTCAGTTTGCCTAGGGGAGATAGATCTCATATACTGAGGATAGCTATGTGCAAAGGCCAACAGGTACATTCTCTTGGTACATTCTTCAGCACTTACTCCCTATGGAAGATTATTGATAACTAAGCAGCTTTGCAATTTACCATAAAGGAGTTCGGAGAACCACCCTATCCATGAGAGCTGGGTCCAAAGTGAGCATAACAATGCAGATGTAGTTAGAAGGGAGAAGGGTAAGCAGTAATTCAGAAACAGTTTCAGTGGTGGAATTGTGGATCTATTGAGTCTATTGAATATGGGAGCGAGGGATAGCAAAGGTGAGCTTAGCTGAGAGATGTAAGAAATATAGAATCAGAATCAGGCCCTGGAGAACTGGAGAAATAGTAGAGGCTATTGTCAAAGATATCAAAAGTAAGAAAGAGCAGGGGTTGTAAGAGATATGAATTCAGCCTACGCATTTTCAATTTGAAGAAGAATGGGCAGTTTCCAAATTCTGTACCTGATGTTCCAGTTTGGCGGCCAACAGCACCAGGATGGAGCCAGGGTCAGGAGGAAGGAGGAAGTTAAGTAATCTAGTTCAAGTACTTGCCCTTTTCACGTCACAGCAGCTCTGCTGTCTTGGTTTAGGTCCCAAATACTGTCTGAGGGAAGGACTAAGGCACAGGTTGTATGTTGAAAGACGGTGCTGAGGAATGATATCATGAAGGTGGTACGAGAGAAAGACTTGAAAAGAGCACATTCAACAGTAGCTCATCTTGGTGACAAGCAAGGCATGATCTACGGGAGTTACTCAGGTAACTTGTGCTGCATCCACCTCAAATGTCTCCTACTAAGAAACTACTTTTTTCTTCCAATGGAATTCCTTTTAGCTGTATATCCAAAACTCAGGACCACCACATCCTGAAAAACAGTAAAGGTCCCAGCTCCGAAAAAAAGAACCAAAAAAAAAAAACAAACCAGTAAAGGTGACTTGGTAGGTAAAAAACCCTTGCCTACCTTACTGGGGCACTCAACCCACTCAGGCAACTGAGTGAAGCACTACCAGCAGCTACCATTGCATTTTCTCCACAGTTTTGTAGGTTGAATTCTCATGCAGGCATCTTGAAAGAAAGGCTCTTCGTTGGCTCATCTAGTCTCACCTCTAGTCCTCCATGTAAAATTGATAGTGTACTCTAGGGACATCCCTCCCATTATCTAGTCTTGGCAAGATGGGACAATGGTAGAAGCAGGCTAAACTATGCCACATCGATTTCCCCTGTGAGTCTCTCTGGGCCTCCTGGGAGCCATGCTGCTCTCAGTGACTATTAACAGTTATATCTCTTAACCCCTAGGTCATCCTGCCAGTGCAAATCCAACAGATGCTCCAGCTCCAATTATTTCCAAGCACCTAGCTGGGTTGAACTGGAGCTTATGTTCAAAACTGCACTTTCTACCAGGGCAGGGACAAGCAAAGAGAGAGCTGTTCAATAAAGCCCAGCTACAGTCTGGCATGGCAGGAAGGCAGGAAGGTCCATATCCAAATTAGTTGGGCTGCTGTGGCCATCAATCAAGTGTGACCTAAGTTCTCAGCATGTACATCAAACCTGGACCCTGCTATCAACCTCACACTGAAAACCTGTCCCCAGAGGATGCTTAGGAAAAGTAGCCCTGCAAGCAGCCAAAGCTATCATTCCATCAAAGTACTTAATCCCACAACCTAGAGAAGAACGACAAAACAACCAGCATGGTATTAAAAACATACAGTACTTACAAGAAACAAGTCTCTGTTCAATTGAATTCTTAGAATGTTTGGACAAAGTCTGTTACCTGCCAAGTGAAATTAGATGTAGAAATGACAACCAAATATATCAATATTTGTCATCTTCTTTGCAGATCCATAACTATTACACCATGGACAAAACAGAGATATTGTTCAATATTTTAACATTTTCTTTATTTATATCCAATGCCAAGGGAAGCTATGATAATCTACCACTCACTTCTGTTTTATATATATATATATATATATATATATCAAATTCAGTTCAATGCTTACTGTGTTCCCTGTGTGGCAAAAAGCATTCCTGTTACCTTGTGAGCTGCTTTTAACTTGGCCTCTTCGCCATTATTTTCAGTGTACCCTCTTCGATCTCAGAAATACACTCAAATACACATTCTCTTAGGCTGATCTTTTGGTCCTTTTTACAAAGCCTATTTTGCATATTAGGAGTGGTGCGTGTAGTCCTCAGAGCAGAGCTTCGGGGCCAGGCTGCCTGAGTTTGATTCCCACCCTACCATTTATTGACCATCCAACTTAACCTAGCAGAACCTTGGGTTTATCATGTATTAGGTGAGGATAACAGTGCTTGCCTAGTAGATTAGAGGCCTGGCCCAAGTATAAAATGTTATCTCCTCTTCTGGGAACCCCTATTCAGTATTTTATCTCCTCCTATAGTCACACGTGCGCTCACTGTGGTGCCTTGAACTTTGTTCAGATCTTGAAAGCTTTTCTTTGAGTGGGTGACTCAGAGTAATTAGAATGTGAGGGCAATAAAATGATTTAAGTTCTCTGGGAGGCCAGTCGGGAGGGCTAGGATATACTTCATAGTCAAATGCTGTCCTCGGCATAAACAGCCTAAAGTTCTAACTGCCCCACACGGAGCAGATGAACTGTCACCATTGAGGGCAAGAGTCCATTTTCTACAATGAAGATAAAGCACGTGCTCCTGGACCACACAATGTAAGGTAGACACTCAGTCAAGCTAAGAATGACTTTTGGAACCCAGGATGGAGATTGATAATCACCTCAGCATCAAGGCCCTGCACTGTTGGGTTTTCTTGCCCTTACCACATAGGAAAAGCCTCAGAATCCAAGCTGCTCCCAGGCTCTGATCTTTGGGGAGGATTTAGTGAATCCAGTCATTCCACAACCTCGAAAAGCAAGCTAGCCATTGCACCACTGAACACTTACTGTTGACTTTTGCATTTCCAGCAACAATCCCATGACTCTGCTTGAAAGTAGTTGATCACGAGAGAGAAATGACCATAAAACATAATCTAAGAAAGAAATTTGGTAATTTTATAAAATATTGAAAAGATAGTTCTGCTATTAGGATGCTGACAGGTTATTAAAATGTTCTGGGCTTGAGATTTGCAACTGAAACTTCACATGAGGGCCAAGTATAAAATCATAAAATGCAGGACAATTCTATGAAGAAGTGTCTGGCAGTTCATCATCTGACCTTCCCTAAACTCTGAGGCAACATCAGGAGCCTCCATATACAGCACATATATTTTGGAGAATATAAGATACTCAGACAGATGTACCAAAAGATCAGGTCCTAACACCTAGGGCCTATCTCTGGAGACGATTTCTCTGGTTGTCCAGAATTTTTACTTTGATACTCTCCTCTCATTTCACCTCTACTAAGGTCAAAAAGACCACTGCAGAGCCTCTGACACACGCTAGGGCCTGAGGATAAAGGTCTTGAAGAAAACTGAGGCTGGTTCCTAATATGGACTGAAGAATAGGAAAGATATGAATACAAAAGATAGAGGGTGAAATAAACATTCTTGGAGGAAAAACTACAATCTAAATGGTTCAAGGTTTCCTAAGCCTTAAGAAGTTCCCCAGGAAGAGAGTGAGACCTGCTTTTTGAATTAGAAATTATGGTCTTTGTGGAATTATCTGCAGCAGCCCAATGACTGACCTGCTTCATGTGCCAGAAACCCCTCTGGTATGTGCCTCCAGCTTCACTTTCAGACTAGCCACTGTATCCTAACTGGCCACTGGACTTCCCAATGAGGACTCCCCTTCTATATGGCTTTGTGGTTCTGCTGTTTTAGCTACATAAGTAGCAACTACTGAAAGCCCTACCCCTATCTTTGAAAAGTATAATATCATGGAGTATCTGCAGGCATGAAGCTTGGAGAATGAGGAACTCAGAAAGCTACCCTAAGACTCCATCCTCAAGGGGTAAAAAAGTCTCGAGTTGCTTCACAGAAAATCTCCTTTAGTCAAAGTGATCTGGGTTATTATCAGGACTGGCTTTGACCAACTTTGATACCAGATTGTACTGCAAACCACATAAATCTGGTACATCATCCAAGAACCAAGAACTGTGGGCTAATGAGCTGCCCAATGCTTTAGAAGTTGTTAGAGAAGTCCCCAGCTCCGAAAAAAAAAAGAAAAAGAAAATTTGTTAGAGAAGCAGTATTTATCTATTCATGTGTGCGCATGCACACACAGATACATTTTATAATTTCTGTATCTATGTATTTTTATAGATGAATATATAAATACATATACAAGTATGTTTCTCTCCCTACATATTCTCTCCTCTTCTCTCTGAACAATAGAAAAGATCCCCATGTCTTTCTCAGTGCTGTACATTAGCAATATCATGACCTAGATCCACTCACATACTATTTCATTACTTAGGGAAATACACTTTGTTTGACCTTTTCTGTGGACTTGTACCTTTTTAACTCATATACACAGTGTCTCTCCAGTGATAAAGAGAACTCATAAAGAAGTGGTTTTATTGTTCAACATTACACACTCTGGCATCATATCTGGTTGTCGAATACAGCAATGTTAGTTTCACATTCTTTTTCTTTTTGTTTATAAATACTCAGTTCTTCCATTCTTCCTTAAATTATCTTTGCCATATTTTTGGGTTCCTCTCTAATGAACAGAATACATTTTGACATGAATTAATTATATCTTCTATGAAAGCCTTTCTCCTAACTTAATTTGAAAATTATACTTTGAAAGTAGGCAGCTACTTACATATTCTTCATTGATCTCAACTTGCTTCAAACCCTGGGCCCCTTTACAAATCTTCTACAAACACTTCTCCCAATGCGGAAAAATTTCCATCTTGGAAACTCACTGCTGAGTTAAGTTTATCATGTCATAACACCTTAGATGACTGATAAAATTGATAACATAGGCAATTACTCATCTGGACTGTGTGGGGAAAGACTCACAGAGGAACACATCTTGAAGAAGCAGTGGGGTCAAAAGAAGAGAAGAAAAGGCATGGCTGGTTGGCAGGAGCAAACATGGAAGACGTGGGATTCATGAACTAAAGAGGGAAGCAACAAAGAAAAATCAATTATCTACTTCCCAGTTTTGACCCAAGGTTAAAATGGTATGGTCCAGTTATGTAGAAATGAGTGAATAAGTTAATAAAGCACATCTAAATAGTTAGAGACTGGATCTAATGGGAGAGATTGATCTTATTCTACAAATAGATATAACCTGCTTGAGCTGCGTGCCAGGTAAATTCAGGAAGAATTTCTGCTATGTACTATGGTCACCAATGATATGCAAGGACTAGAGACTGTCATTCCTTTATTTTCCTTTGACTTAGACAAAGTCACATGTAATCTGCTTCAAAGAAGCCATCACCTCTTGGAAACTCACAAGCTCTCTCACCATTGTATAGCCAAGAGTGTTATAACTAACCAAGCACAATCACCCTAGCTCCCCCTTTACTGTGGCTAGGAGACCCTATTTCCCATTACATCAGCTACAGAGTAAATAACTGAGCAAGCAAATTACAGGTCTGAAGTCAGGGATGTGTCCCTCTCACATCCCTGGCTTGGGTCACACACTAAACTAAAGTCAGCATTTTTCACATAGTTCATCAGCAATAGTAACAGACCTTTCCAGTGAGCTACTAATGCAATCATGTGTGTGACTGCCCCCAGTCAGGCTGAGCTAATTTAACATGAAGTAATCAGAGATAAGAAAAATTCACTGAAGTCATAAAATCATACACATCAGGGACTCTGCCCCTGAGGAAGGTGAAATTTACTGGGAAGGGAAGGGAGTGGACCAAAACGATAAGAAAAGTGAACCAGAGAAACAAATGAAGATTTTATGAGAAGTTAAGATAAATAATAGAACGACTCTTTTTCTAGCATAAAAGAAATAAGAAGTCAACTAAGGACTCAGCAAGGTTTTGCCAAGAAAAGAAGGAAAGTTACTTGCCAAAGGAAAGCAACGTTACAGAAAAACAAATGGATGAATGCATTTTTTTTCCCTGTGTTCGCCAGGGAGAAAGGCGTGCTTAACCAAAGCTAAGTGCTTCCCTGAAGAAAGAAAATGAAATCACTGGGCACAGATATTTCCAGAATGAAGGAAATCTGAAAGTCAGCTTGGAAATGTTAAAGTCGGGGCTTTCCAGGGCTAGGGAAGCGGCTCAGCGGTTTAAAGCACTTGATGATCTTCCAGAGCACGCAAGTTCAGTTTCCCATACCCATGTCAGGTGACGCACAAAAGTCCGTCCCTCCAGATCCAGGGAATCTGACACTTATCCCTGAATTACCTGAACTCATATGCAAATACCCACATACATACACACAAACCTATACATAATTAAAAATAATAAGAATGAATTTGAAAAGTAAGGGTTCTCTGGTGCTCTCAAGAGCCACAGTGAGAAATGCAGTACTTTGTCAAAGCCTTAGTTACAGAAGACCAGGGACCAGGGACCATGGACCAGGCATCCTCCCCAAGAGCAAACCTTTTTCATATCAGTAGAAGATCCCAGTGATAAACCAGAGCATCAAAACCAGATATAAACTTCCTCAGTTGTCACAAGGTTCCAATATTTCTCTTTTCATCATTGCTAATTCTAAAACTAGAGTCGGGTTGAGCACTTGCTTTAAAACCAAAAAGGAGTCAGTAAGAAAAATTCGAAGAGGAGTTAACACCAAAGGCTTGCATGCTCGACTCTCACACTCAGCTGGGCCACAACCAGGCATTTTCTGCCTATTCTGGCCCCATGAAACCCACATGTTCTTGTTCACTGATAAATGTGGAGAGAACTCATTCAATATTGGGAGTATATTAATCTCATATAACATAGAAATTTAATTTCAAATGTTCTTTTAAAAAAACTGAGGAGGAGAGCACAGGAGAGAGGATTCGTGATTAAGAGCATTTGGTGTCCTTATAGAGGACTGAGGTTTGGTTCCCAGAGCCCACAAAGTGGTTTGCAGCCATCAGTAACTCCAGTTCCCAACAAATCCTACCCCTCTTCCGGACTCTGACAGCACCAAGCACACACACACACACACACACACACACACACACACACACACACACAGTGCACATGTGCACATATAGGCAGGACACTCAAATGCATACAATTTTAAAAGTTGGATTTTTTTTTTAAAAAGAACTAGAAGAAAATAGATACAAATACTGGACCTCACCGGACTGAACCTCAGAGTCAGGGGAAGGATTGAATCAAAAATTAATATTCTAATTTGAAAGTTCCTGGCGTCTTTTCCATCTTGGAAATAAAATATTCCAGGCTCTGCACCAGTACTATAAAAGGCTACCTCAGTGCCTTTGACAATAAAATCTTGTGCAATGACAGTCTCTCTGAGGTCCCCTGTTCCTCGCTTTGCCTTCCTCTTTCCCATCCAAATTCCCTAAAAAACATGGGTAGTTTCACTTAAACAAATATTTGTGTAACAGGTTACTTGTATTAAAATCTTCTCACATACTCCATATGTATGAAACACAACTACACTACTGGATGTAACTCAATTAAAATGTAAATAATTATTATATGCAGCTGAACACTAAAGTGCTTTAAACTTATTCCTTATGTACATGAACATATATATCTCCTTTCAGTGTTAGGAACTGAATTATGTCGTCATATTTGTATGTTGAAGTTCTAAACTCACTTCTCGGAACGCAGCTATATTTGGAGATACAATTTTTAAAGAGATAAACACTAAAATATATGCATTGAAGCAGCTCTCACTGCCATGTGAAGAGCTTGTATCCTCTTAAGAAGTTGGGTCCACAGTGAGATGCAAAGAATAAGTATACACAGAGGGACAACTAAGTAAGGACTCGGTGACAAGGTCATATTGACAAAGGAGCAAGGCCTCAGGAGAAAGCTGCTGCTGCTGCTGCTGCTGTCTTAATCTTGCAGTTCTAACCTCCAGATGAATAGAAAAATACTTTTCTCAAAAAACAAACAAACAAAACCAGTCTATGGTATCGTCTTATAGTTGTCGTAGGAATTGTACCACAGATATACAACCTACTTATAGGAAATAGACATTTTTATCTAGCTTACCATGCATGTGACCTAACATTTCAGAGTAGAAGATGAACATATGCAAATCATCCATACATCTTTAAAACAGCATATAGTAGCAGAGAGAAACAACAGAAATAGGCTATGAGTTCCATAGGGTAAAGCTGGGAAAGTAGGGACAACAATTGATACTTTTTTATGATGACCCAGGGATGTCATTGTACTTAAGGAAATCTCCCATTTGGTCCTTCCACAAGCCCGGCAGGTGGGTGTGATTATCTCCACACACAAGAGCATGAGACACAGAGTTCAATGAACCCTTCAAGTGCACACATCAGCTAATAGCAAGCCTCCAGTGCCTCATCTTCAGCAACACAGGACTGTTGCCGGGAAGTGAACACTGAGGGCGTTTGCCATTGCTGCCTCCTCTCTCTCTCCTGTCCTTCCCTATGCATCCATCTTACTAGAAATCTGCACCGCTTATGGTCTATCTTCGGTAGAGCAAACATCAACTGACAGAGGAGAATCAGGTCTATAAATTAAACAGAGGTCTGAAACGAAGGTGAGAAATTCATTTCCTATTTTGTTAAATGGTGTCAAAAGATGACAATACCATTATTCACCAATTCCACTGCCAACAAGAGGAAATGTTGATTCTCAGCATTGAAGAAAGTGCCAGGAAATGGACAACTCCCCATCTTTCTGGTAAAAGGCAGCTGATGCTATATTTTTATGGAATACTTTATTGACATATATCAAGAGTTTAAAACTTTAAAATTCAGTAAATCTTTTGACTTGAGGTTTTTTCAAAAACCTTGCAGAAAAAAATGGGGGATGTGGGCTAAGGTACACAGCAACAGAAGTCAATGTAAATTAAAATTTTATTTATTGTAATACATTCTATATAACATATATGGTAGTAACTAGTGAAGTCAAATATTTAGTTGAGGAGAACTAGAAAAAATGTGGTTTTGTCTATACCTAAGTTACTATGCAGTTATTTTAAATTATGTTACAAGAGAATATTTAGTACCATGGGAGGATCACGATACATTATACAGTGTGATTTCACTCTCATTGTGTTTTTAAAAACACATCTATATCAGGCATAGATTTGCTCTTTCCATACAGGTGCAAGAACTATCACATTTCTCCCTTTTTCTAATTTAGATAAAAGCTGGCTTAGAACCCTATCCTCCACGCCTGAAAGGAAGCCCCCGTGTAAGGAACAGTTGGAACTCCCCCCCCACACACACACACACATCTTTATTTAGATCATTCTAGTACCTGAATCTAATATGGCATTGAAAAGAGAAAGAGTTGCCTGCCTTTTGGGCCCTAGTCACTGCTTCTACTGCAGTAGAAAAAAGCTTGCTATAAGGCTGAAGTTTGCAGTTGCAGAATATGAGGTGAGGAGATTCCCTCAGAGCAATGGCCTCCTCATAGGCTTGGCTTTTGCTTTTATCCTCCCAATAGTCCGGACTGGAGTTCTCTCCCTGGGATTTTTCCACTACTGCTCAATGAGATGGACAAGCGTACATCTCTGACCTCAGTGTACCTGCAATTGTTCTTCTGAGCCTCTCAGGCACTCTTGCTCTCTTATAAGACTACTCTACCTTTTATATTTAAGCTTCAGGTTATATTTCTGCTCCTCTTCCAGGACAACTATGCTTCTATTCCATGAGAAGCCAGTCTTCCAAATAAAGATGTTGGTTGGCTGTATTTTCCATGACCCCATAAGCCCAAATAAACTGCCAGTTTCGATTCATCAGATTCAACTGATATATGTATCTACTTCCCCCCCAGAGAGATGCACCCAACACAGTGATGACCTTAAACTCAAGAATTCCAACACAAAGGGTTTATTTGGGCTTTGGTTTGTTTTTCATTGACAAAAATATGCATGTGTGTGATGAAACAGAAAGAGAGAAATGAGAGGAAGAAGTTCACAAGCACAATAGAAAATAGATTGATAGATGATAGATAGATAGATAGATAGATAGATAGATAGATAGATAGATAGATAGATAGATAGAAGATAGGTAGATAGATAGATAGATAGATAGATAGATAGATAGATGATAGATGATAGATAGATAGCACATAAATAAGTGTATGTTTAAAATAATAAAATGAAAGGGTCCGTGACATGCTTTAGCAGATAAAGACACCTGCTTCCAACTCTGACGACCTGAGTTCAATCTGCAGAACTCACATGGTGGAAGAAATAAACTTCACTCAAGTTGTTCTCTGACCCACGCATGTCCACATTTTCCTTTACAAAATCTTTGTGATAAAGATTCTGTAACCCATGGCTCCCTCATAGATCTGTCTTGGATTTGTGGCCAGAAATTCTCGGGGGACAGTGGGGAAGCCAAGTGAACAAGAGCAGAGATAAACAGGGTCCAGCAGCACTGTCCTCACTGGGCTCCTCTGATGCCGGAATGCCTCGTGTTCATTACTAAATGCAAGGATTGGTCCACATACATGTATTTAAGAGGCTCTTGCTTTTTTTCACATGTTGCCCTTTGTAACTCTGATATAGTGAATGGTATTTCTCATAGAAAAGGCCAATCCTGCTGCAGCAACACGTCCAAGAAATGAGCTAATAATATGCTAACTATTGGCTCCATGTGCAGGTCCTTCTTCCTGCTGGCCTTTGCATGTCCTCAGTTTGAGAGCCGCCTCCATAGAAAGAGTCGAATGTCTGTGCTTGGAAGATATAGAGACCCCATTAACTGCGCCCAGTAGTCCAACCACATTCTGCTGATACAAAAACAGTCCTTTGGATTAAAGCCACAGTCATAATAGAAAAATGTTCCTCCCTTCCTCCCCAAACTCATAGTGTTCCAAATCTGAAGTCACTGCTGTGGCGTTGCTCAGGGCAAAGTCTTTAATTAGTTCAATATGCTTTGAGTCCTCTAACTGACAACCATTGTATTTCTTTTCCTTCGTAATGAAAAGGTCTAAGTCAAAATAAATATATAATGAGTCAGTTTATTTCACTTACTGACTATTTTTCTACCTTAAGTGTGAGTCCTGACATGTCAGGAACTTAGATTAATACCTCTTTGGCACTTAAATTTCACTGTTGAAATTAAGTAATTATTGGTGAATCAATAAAGTACAACAATTCACAACAAAAACACGATGGCTGATTGTGGTGACAAGTACTAAAATATCTCGGCTTTTACAGTTAGAGTCAAATTTGAGTTTGTCTCCCAAGCTTTCGGTATTCCCATACATAAAAGAAAATATTTATCTGACAGAATCACAAAGACAAAGTTCGTAATCATGAAATGCTTGGCATATTTAATAGAAGTAAGATAGCTGGATCTTTGTAATGGGTCAAAATGGCCATTCATCACTTCTATTTGCTGGTTTTAAACCTCACCATTTGAAGGCATTTGGAGGACTGGTCCGGAAAGTAGTCCCCCTACCTCCCTCTCCCTCTGTCTTTCTCTGTCTCTCTGTCTCTGTATCTGTCTTTCTCTCCCCCTCCCTACTTCTTCACTTCCCTCCCACACACACACTCTGAAATGTGATGCTTTGTCCCTAGCCATGCTTCTCCATCATTGCCACCCTTTACCAGAGCCCTCACCAGAGTCCAACCCAATAGGAATTCCTATCTGCTATTGGATCGTGAACCTTTCAACCCACGAGCTATTTTGAGCTACCCTTAAGTCACAAGAAAATTGTTTCAGGTATCTCAGTTCAGTGACACAAATCTGACTAAGAGGACTATCTTTAAATTAGAATGGCATTGCCCGATTCTCCATGGTGGTGTAAAGAATAAGTTCCTGTGGAAAGTGGCTAAAGAGCGCTTGGCACATCTCTTCGTTTCCCCCAACTTCATTAGGCTAATGGCTGCAGTCGGAAGAAAAGAGTAGATTAGCCACAGCCACCACCCTCACTGCAAGTATGTCTGAGTTGTGACCACAGGAAATGAGGTTGTAACAGAGACAGAAACTACCTGTGCCCTAAAGTCTAATATAATTTAAAGTGTATTTATTTTAAGTTTAATAATTTATTTATGGTTATTTGTTAAACATAACATATTTAAAGTTCAATAGATTTTAAAAATAAAATTCTCTTATCCTCAGGTCTAGAGCCATTCACGTGCGATGCTTTCTAGCCTTGCCCATGTGACTGAGTGATCAGCAAGAAGACTAAATGGCAGTGATTAGTGTCATCTAGATCTCGCCTTCATGGGGGAGGGATGTGTATATTCTCTTTCCTATTCCTTGTGTATGAGACTCAGTCTTAGCAGAGAACCCTTTTGGTCAATGTGGGCACAAACATTAACCTGTAGGAAGCAGGTATGGTATAACAGCAGCTGTCCCAGTCTATTCTTACTGGTATAAATGCTTTGTACTGGGAGATCTCTAAACAGTAGACCTTTATCGCTCACAGTTAGAACTAGCCTATCAGCAGACCTCGTGTCTGGTAAAAGTGCTTTGTTTGTTTCATAGATGGTGACTTCTTCCTGCCACCTCACATGTTTGATTAAATAAGGATGCTTACTGTGACCTTTTTTCTAAGATAGAAATCTAATTTCATCTTCATGACTTAATCATTTCACAGGCTCAGTACCGTCTCATTCCATAATAGACACAGAAACTACCTGTGCACTAAAAGTTTAACATGCTTTAAAGTTTATTTATATTTAAATATGATATATTTAAACTTTAATAATGTACTTATTATTATTTATCAAGCCTAATGTATTTAATGAATTGGAAAGCCCACCGGCATTGACACAATAATAGTGGAATAGATGAAGTCATGCTAGTCCCAGAATGGTTATATTTAGTCATCCAAGACAGAAAATATCTCCTTTGTGTAAAGTGAAGATAGTGTGGGGGTCTTTACTATTGCAAACAAAATCAAATCTGATTTAGTGTAGAAACATCTGGAGATCTGTAGCTATCTAGGCTTTATTCGTTCCATCTTCAATTCTTTCAGCCTCCCCTAAAACATTCTCAGCCACCAGGGTGAAAGTGACCTGCTTAGTACATCTTGCTTATTCACACTCACACTGGTCTGCCCTTCCATAGATTTTAAGACCCCTCTTGCTTCATGGATAACTAATCAGAATCCAGCTCACCCCTCAGTGAAAGCTCCCTTCAAGGGCAGTATTGTCTATGATTCCTCCCCTGCTGGATGGCTATTCTCTGGGATTTTTCCCTTTGTCTGAGCTCTAAAACAGCTGACCATACCATCTGTCATTTAGTTCAAACTCCACTCTCTTTTCTAACCCATGGGTTTGCATTAAAACAACCGCATCCTCCTACCCCACCCCCTTTCTTCAACAGCAAACATACTAGTAACAAGAAACATAATTTAGACATATTTATTATGTTTATATATTCTTATCAAACTTTAGTGGTAATTTCTAAGCAGGAAACATCATTTTCTCTACTCTCCAAACATTTCTGGTCTTTAATGGTTTGTTTTTAAGTTTTCCTGCAATATGATGGTCTCAAAAGTAAACAAGCAAATCATAATAATCTGTGCATGTGACTCATGAATGAAATTCAGAAAATGTTTATTGATAGATGAATGAATCATGGTAGCAGCCTAGCATCTATGAAGTACATCTTTCCTTTACTTCATGCCTAATACCTAATACCAAGGGAAAAGGTGCTCGCTTTTGTCCTTTCATTGTAAACAGCATAAACTTGACAAATTGACTTACACAATAAGACATTGCATCATCTTATAACAGGAAATTCTAATGAGTTGTTGAGACATGACTTGTCAAGACATTTGAAAGAAGTCATAAGAGCTGTGTGGCTCACTCTCCATGTCTTGGATGTGAATCTCTAAGATATGTCTTAGTTGCTTCATGGATGAGCAAATATTGCAGCCAAACAAAGAACATGTTCTATGATATCTGAAAAGGGACAGGAAGTGATTTGAATGGTTAAGCCTGGGGTAAATGCTCTACACCAGCTGTTATAGCCAATAGATTTATACATGTTACTGGAAGTACCTAGGTCACATTTCTACTTCTGAAGAAATAAAACAGAACGAGTTGAGCAATTGCCACACAAGCCCCGGGAAGAAGGATGATATTCCAGGAAATGTATTATATATTATATCTTTATAAAATATTATATACTTAAACCTCAAAATATATCACCATTCTATAGCTCGTAATTGCTCACAATCTCATTCTACTCAAAGCTTTTCTCCAAAAAGCTATTCTGATTTTCTTTTACCCACATGTTTGCCTCTTGTTATCTTCCAATTACCTTAAGGCCTTATTCAGTGTTTACCCATGAATTAATTTTCCCCTGAAATGGCTCAAATCTGTAAATCAGAGTAAAGGGCATCCAAAGATTTGCTTTACCTCCTATTTCAAGCTTACAGTGCTGGGTACCTTGAGCAAGTCCTCAGAGAAGTCACACAAAAGTTTTAAAACATGCCTTAGTGACAGGAAAAAAAATTCAAGTTGACCTTATTGACTGGCCCCCATCAACTTGGCAAGAAAGCACTTGGTAATTAATCAAGTAATTTATCTTTTAATTGAGATCAGGGTTATTCTGCCACTTCAGAAGACAATGGACTAGTTCTGCCATCGGAAAAAAATAGGCCCGTTGAACAATTTATGAGCCATAAGGTCTCTGAGTTCCTGGTTTGCCCAATTTTCCAGTACTTGTTGAACAAGTACTGTCTAGTGAAACAAGAGTTGACCTAGGTTGTAGTTAGAGGTTCAAAATATGAATTACAGATAGAAGGCTGAAACCACACAATTCGTTTCATGTGTTTGCCTCCTTCTAAAAGACTATACTCAAAACTCTTTGAAATCTTAACCCAGATTTTATGCAAGACTTCCTGAATCACTATCTCCTGCCTGAGCCTTCTCTACACTCAGAGCCATCCTCTGCTGTTCTCACTAGTGATTTCTTGGTATTTTTAACACTACAGGCATCTAACTAACATGGCTGCCAAGCTGTACAACTTGCAATTAATTTTTCTCAAGTATTATTCTGCATCTGAGAGATAACTAGCACCATTAACTTTGTATGATGATCAAAGTGAGATTCAGAGATTACGCAAGCATTTAAGATCACGTAGCTAGTAAGCGACATAGCATGTCTCAAATCCAAACCCTCTTACTAAAACCCTCTTGATTACAGTGCTCAAGGGATGACTCAGTCTTGACATTGCCAGCCTTGTGAGCATAAGCACCTAAATTAGATCCATGGCCCTCTTGGAAAAGTTGGGCATGGTAAATAGTGGTTGCTAGAACCCTAGTGCAAAAGAGTCAGACTTGAAGACCACTGGCCAGCCAGTGTAAACCCTGGATTCAGTAATGAGCCCAGTCTCAAATGACAAGATGAAGGAGAGAGGAAGACACTCTGTTACTTCTGACCTCTACACAAGCATGCAATCACGTACACATGCATCCTCATGCACAAGAATCAAGAATTCACACACACACAGACAAACACACACACCTCTTTTTGTCCCATAGGACACTGATTATAACCTGTTTGGTGATCTTGACTCACCAATCAGTCTGAGGGTTTGAGACAGGCCTATTTGCTTCTGATTTCGATCTTCAGAAAGTTTAGACTAACTTGTGGTATTGTTATTTGTATTAGTCAGCTTCATACGGCTGTCACAAAATACCTCAAAGAAACATACTGAAGGAGAAAAGATGGATTAGGTTCACAGTTTCAGATGTTTGGGCCCATACTCACACATCCCCCATCACTAAGGAAACAGCCATATGTCCTATGCTCCTTAGAACCTGGTGTTCTTGGGAATTCAGCCTCATCTAGGCTTTTTTTTTTTTTTTTAAGTAAATTTTAGAACGGGAGACTGTACTCTCATTGACCCTAGGAAGGAGTGCCAATGAGCAAATCTTCCCCATATATAGTTTAGAGTTGAGCTTTTATAACTTACAAGGAAAACATACAAAGAACCAAAAATACACAGCGATAATCTCTGGATGTGAAAAGCTTAGGATCTAACCCCAGCTCATGTGTAGTCTTCCTGCAAACTGTGCAAATAAGCATTGGAAATACCACTCCCCCTCCAGCCTCCAACACAACTTCAAGGTTTCTGTGTCCTGTGTTGGAATTCTCAGACCAAGGATCTGAAGGGAGAGGCTGTGGTGGGTGATGACACTATTCTTGTTCATAACCTTCAGAGGAGAAAATATAATATGTCTGTGGCCAGGTTTTTCTGAGAGATACCAGGTGTGCAATTTGTAAGCAAATGACAATCGACATGACTATTGATTGCTCTGACCAGCTAATTATGAGCTTGCGATTCCCTGAAGCCTTAAAATTTCTCCTGGCCACCTCCCAGCAGTTCTCATTTGTTTGCCTTCAACCCATCCCTGGAGAGAAACCTCTTCTCTCACCAGCTTTCCCTGTGTCCTTCTCCTGCTTGCCAGCTTCTTAATAGCTGTCACCAGATATCAAAGGGGCTTTAACTTATTGCATAATCAGCTTTTCCTCTGAGACCCACCCCCCCCCTTGCCATCATTACCTCAGGGCGTTGGAACTTCGCTGTGAGCTGCTGACAGATCTTTAAAGGACCCAGCTGTTTCTGAGCCCTAACAACCTCTTTCAGCTGGTCTCCGTCTGAGAACAGCTGCAAAAGTTCCAGCAAGGAAGGGTGGAGAAGCAGTTTGGAGTGATAACAAATCAGTAGGGAGTGGTCAGTTTCCCCGAGAAAAGCTGGGAGGTGGTAGTAACCGCCCAGCAACCCCCTCAACCCTCTCCCTCCGCAAGGGAGGCAAATTTATGCCACCTCTGTGTGAAAACTCCTCTTCTGGAAAAAGAGAAGGAAATCAAGACTCATGGCCCCACCCAAGGGCTGGAACCATTTCTTGCTGTCTCCAAGGTTCACAAAACGATCTGCCAGGAGTAGACACAAAAAAGATTATCCTCCACGCAAAATGTGAAATGCACACTCATTTGCACCAAATTAACTGTGTGGAAGAAACATGGCTAGCTGACATCTAGGCACACTCAGAGTGTTGGGAAAAGTACTCAGCACGTGTTTTCTTGTGCATTTCCATAGCAAGAAATGCATGGTGGAGGGAGCCAATGCCCCCAAGAAATTGAATGATTTGTTTAATGTTTCATAATTCAAAGGCAGTGGAGCTAGCGTTTGAGCTGGAGTCTGGTTAAAAAGTAGAGTACTGTAGCCAACAACTTTTCTCATTTCCCATGCCGCCCCGCCAGTAGGAGATTGAATGTGTTCCCTTATTCCTATCATTTTAAAATAATATTTTTATTAATTGTTTGAGAATTTCATAAACATTTTTATTGTATCCACCATCCACTCTTAAATGACCCCACCTCTTTATCTATCCAACTTTGGGTTCACTCTTTTTTACCCCATTAAGTTCTGTTTGTACTGCCCAATTACTGTTGGGTATAAAGCTTCCCCTGGTGTGCAGTCTTCATACCAGGACTCATACTCTTTTTTTTATCATTTTTATTGGATATTTTTTATTTACATGTTATTCTCTTTCTTGGTTTCCTATCCATAAACCCCTGATCTCTTCCTTCCCTCCCTTCTATGACCGTGTTCCCCAGCCACCCACCCTTCTCACCTCGCTGCTCTGACAATCCCCTACACTGGGGGATCCAGTCTTGGCAGGTCAAGGTCTTCTCCTCTCATTGGTGCCCAACAAGGCCATTCTCTGCTACATATGTAGCTGAAGTCATGGGTATGTCCATATGTACTCTCTGGACAGTGATTTAGTCCCTGGGAGCTCTGGTTGGTTGGTATGGGGTTGCAACCCCTTCAGCTCCTTCAATCCTTTCTAACTCCTCCAATGGGAACCATGTTCTCAGTTCAATGGCTGGCTGCAAGCATCCACCTCTGTATTTGTCATGCTCTGGCAGAGCCTTTCAGGAGACAGCCATAGCAGGCTCCTGCCAGCATGCACTTCAATAGGCAGGTAGATCAATGGAATAGAATTGAAGACCCAGATATGAACCCACAGACCTATGGTCACTTGATCTTTGACAAAGGAGCTAAAACCATCCAATAGAAAAAAGATAGCATTTTCAACAAGTGGTGCTGGTTCAACTGGAGGTCTACATGTAGAAGAATACAAATTGATCCATTCTTACTGCTCTGTACAAATCTCAAGTCCAGTGGATCAAGGACCCCCACATAAAACCAGATACACCAAACTAATTGAAGAAAAAGTGGGGAAGAGCCTTAAACACATGGGCACTGGGTAAAATTCTCCTGAACAGAATACCAATGGCTTATGCTCTAAGATCAAGAATCGACAAAAGGGACTTCATAAAACTGGAAAGCTTCTATAAGGCAAAGGACACTGTCATTAGGACAAAATGGCAACCAACAGATTCAGAAAAGATCTTTACCAATCCTACATCTGATAGAGGGCTAATATTCAATATATACAAAGAACTCAAGAAGGTAGACTCCAGAGAGTCAAATAACCCTATTAAAAATGGGGTTCAGAGCTAAACAGAATTCTCAGCTGAGGAATATCACATGACTGAGAAGTACCTAAAGAAATGTTCAACGTCCTTAGTCATCAGGGAAGTGCAAATCAAACAACCCTGAGATTTTACCTAATACTAGTCAGAATGGCTAAGATCAAAAGCTCAGGTGACAACAGATGTTGGCAAGGATATGGAGAAAGAGGAACACTCCTCCATTGTTGGTGGGGTTGCAAGCTGGTACAACCACTCTGGAAATCAGTCTAGAGGTTCCTCAAAAGATTGGACATAGTACTACCTGAGGACCCAGCTATACCACTCCTGGGCATATACCCAAAGATGCTCCAACATATAACAAGGACACATGCTCCACTCTGTTCATAGCCCTTATTTATAATAGACAGAAGCTGGAAAGAACCCAGATGTCCCTCAACAGAGGAATGGATACAGAAAATGTGGTACATCTACACAATGGAGTACTACTTAGCTACCAAAAGTGATGACTTCATGAAATTCAGGGCTCATACTCTGAAAGCATTTCAGCTCTTCCTCTCCTGGAAGCTATCAATTACCAATAGCACTTCATCCAGGGGTAGGAGTCTGTACCCATTTTCCCCTCCCATGATGAGATTGTGTTTGTCTTGAGCATACTCAGGTCATTTTATGCTGTCACAGCTGCTGTGAGCTCACATATACAATTGCCCTATTGAGTCTGGAAAATATGATTTCCTTATTGTTAGTTCTTACAATTTTTCTTATTCCTCTTTCATGATGGTCTCTGAGCCTTTGGGGAAGGGGTATAATAGGAACATCCCATTTAGGGCTCAGCATACTAAAGTCTTTTATTCACTGCTCACTGGCCAATAGAATGGGTCTTTGTAGTCACTGCCACCTACTATAAGATTCTGTGACGAGAGTTGAGAGATACACTAACCGAAGGGTATAGTGATATCTTAGTATGAGTGGGTTTAATATTTTCTTCATTTAGCATCGTAATAATATTAATAGATTCTTCTTTAGAGCCTATAAGCTATCTAGCCACAGGTTCTTAATTCTGGTAGCAGTGTCAAATATGGGTTCTATTTTATGAGGTGGGCCTAAATCGATCCCCCTCCCCATGAAGAATTTGGTTACTTCCATTAACATTAATACCATTATTCTACCAGTGGGCAAATCTTACCAGAGTAGTCATTACTGTAGTTCACAGGGTTCACAGCTGAGCAAAGCTGGAGATTGCTTTTTTACTCCAGTAGTAGTAATAGCCCTTTCCAGTGCTATGAAAGTGACTCAGCATGGGTGAATCATTCAGTGTAATACTGACATGATTTCTCCATGTCCTGTGGAGAATGTAGCATCTTTATTCAAGTATGTAGTGTCTTCAGCAATAGGGTAAAAAGAAGTTCTAGAAGATGACCAAGAACAATGGCAATGCCCTGTAGGTTTGGGGGAATCTATGGAACTCATTGGCTAACAAAGTCCCAAAAAGGTAATTCATTCCTGGTATTGAACTTTTTATTTGTTTTCCTATGATATTTAATAGGAGCATTGTCCACCCATTAGAGGATAATTTTATCCAAATACTTAACTGTAGCGCTTTCTTTTCCTAAGACATTTTTTTACTCCTAATCACTTTACTAAGTTAACTTTGAATAACTTTTTCAATGTTTATCTTTATCCTCGTGTATAATACAATAAAACCTTCCTTCTTCATTCAATGAACCCAATAAATTGATTATTTTTTTCTAATTTATTTGCTTGTTTGTTTATTGAGGCAGGGTCTCACTATGAAGCTCTGGCTATTCTAAAACTCACTGTGCAATCCAGGCTGTCCTCGAACTCACACACATCAGCCGTCCTTCAGTCTTTGAATGCTGGGATTAAAGGTGTGTGCGTGCTACTACCATGCTCAGCCACTCTTATTCTACATTCTTAAATGCCTCTGGTATGCTTATGTGGCAAAATTATTAATGTGCTAAAGCTTTTAATTACTCTCTTAACCACGAAAGGTAAAAAAAAGTGCGTTCAGGTAGCGGAAGAGATGGCTCATTCATTAAGAGCATTGGTTGTTCGTCCAGAGGTAATTCCCAGCACCCACATGGCAACTTACAACCGTCTAAAACCATAGCCCTGTTAGATTCAATGCACTCTTCTGGCATGCAGATGTACATGAAGACAAAACACTCACATACATAAAGTGAATAAATATTTTTAAAAAGGAAGTATGTTGAATTTCTCATTTTCAAGGCCTTAGAGAACGTTGGCTCAGCATTTCTGCTAGCTCCCAAGAGTTTCAGAGCAGCAGCTCTGCTCCATCTCTGATCTCATTTCCCCTAGTGCTGTCTATCGCTACACCACTTTCAAATGAAACTCAGTACCTTCACTGCTTTCCACAGTCAACAGCAGTTTTGGATGACTGTCATAGCTTTAAGGGGAAGGCATCAAATAAAATCAAATAACATAGCACTCTGCCTTTTACCTTCATATTTACTATTTGCCCCTCCCTCCTCCCTCTTATGAGCAATAGGATTCCCAAATTCTTCACATGTTCTGTGCAGGGTAATGTCCTACATATTTTTGGTACCAAGAACTGTCAAGGCCTTGTAGTAAAGATGCCATGAGGGACGAGAGTTCCATGTGTAGCGTAGATAACATCCCTGAAACTCAAAGCCTCCTATGTTAAGTGTGTATTTAGCTTAAATATTCACTGTTATCAAGTAGGATCCAGAGATAAAGAACAGGAAGGAACTGTTTCTCCACTGTGATAAAAATCTATCTACTGGAGACTTTTGGACTAGAGTACAGATAGATATATCAAAATTTCGAAGTATAAAAATAGATATCAAATGTTAAAAGGAACAAGTGATAATGTTTTACTGAATTTGTAATATATGATGTAGTTAATTACAAAATAAATATGTTGACTCATTTAAACAAAGGTCAAGAACAGATTCATTAAGATCAAAAATAATTTAGATATGATTTTTAACAGAAAAATAAAGCCAGTATCAGAAATTATACTCAATGTTAATGGCTGTTAAAAGTTGAGTTAAAGGGTAACTATGATCAGACTGTGTTAAATAGAAATTTAACTGTATCTTTAGATAAGAGATAGAAATGTGAGAACATGTGAAAGCAAAAGAATGTTTAAGAAGGATAATCAGTATAAACCCACTCAAAAGAATGCTGATGTTGCAACATTATCATTTTAAAAGTCCATTTTAACATAACCTGTAAAGTAAGGGGTTCTGTGATGGTATTTTCATGTACATTTTCTTTTAATCCCTTACCACTGCCCTGCCCTATTCCCTCTTCTATCCTCTTGTTGGTGTCCTTCCTGTCCCCAAACAGCGCCTTCCACATTCTTAGCAATAAAATTTTAAAACAATGATAATAAGTATCAATAAAGGAAAAAATATTCCAAACATCAACAAAATTAACAAACTCAAAATTGATTGTAAGAAAGAGGGAGAATTACAGAATCAAGGAAAAGTCAGCCATCAATACAGTTATCAGGAGTTAAAAGGAAGACAATGCAATATGTATATTCTAAAAAAATGCTCTTAGCCAGAATTTATGAGTACCTACAGAAAAAGAAGCAAGTAGCCAATGTTTATTAAAAAATTCCTTAAAAGATAATTCATGTAAGAAAGATAAAAAGCCAATAAAGAAACCTATATATTAGGCATAAAAATATGAAATTCAAAATGTAATCATACACTAACAAATCTACAGGGGGAAAATGAAAAAGAAAAATAACTATCAAAACCAAGTTTAGATTAGGACAGAAAACAACTCAAATTCTCGAGCATAGTTGGATGGAATAAAAGCTGATAGACTTGGGAAAGTTGTTTATCAGAGACTATTACGGCAAGCATGCATGTTTCTGTGACCTGTCATTTCCAATCCTGTGTATGCTGCCCTCCAAATGCACACTTGCACCATTAAATATATGTACAACAATGCCCTTATGGCAAAATGCACGAACACTAATGCCTGTAGATGCTGTATTGCAGAAGCCTAAAACTAGCAATAACCAAGTATCTAAGGTTATGAAAGATGCATTCATATCCACAACCAATAATATGGATCTTACAGATAATGCTAGGCCAAGAAAAATAGAGCAGATTCATGCTATATAAGTCCATTCTTAGGAAATCGAAATCTATAAAGTTAATCTATAGTGTTGTATGTGCCATTTATTGAATGCAAAGAGGTATAAAGTGCCCTTCTAGGGTATCAAAAATGTACTGCTTTGATCTGAGCTATAACACCACAGGTCAACTGTATAAATGTTTATTGTGTACTATACCCAGATATATGGACTTTATTGTTTGTGGAATATGTTACAGTTTACAAACCTATAAATATTATATATATATAAAACATTCATAAATATGTATATATATTTATAACATTTCATAAATAAAAATTATTTAGTCATGAAAAACACTAGTCCCTTGTTGTTAATAATAATAATAATAATAATAATAATAATAATAATAATAATAACAATAAACTTTTTCCCATAAGTATATAGGCTCCTTCAGCACAAAACTTTAACTGAGTCACAATTATACTAGAATTTCCTGGCACTTAGTTTGTGTCTTACATGTAATTATTAAGTCTACATAATTGGAGTGATGGAAGGATGTAAAACTCCATCTTTGTACACTTAGACTGCTCTTCTGTCTTGTCTGATGGGCCAGTCTGAATGATCTATCTCTGAGACTCCACTGGGTCAACTGAGTTGCATGAATGGTAAATCATGCAAGCTACCATATGAAGATAATCATCTGAAAAGTATCAACCAGCCCAGAAATGGTTGATACCTGAGGGTGCTGAGATATAAAATAGCATCTTGTCATGTCAAGCAGCTTCTGTGAAGACTTGGAAATTGCAAAACATAAACAGAATCCAAGAAAGGGAAGCAATAGTGTTGGCAGAAGTGAAGTGATTTAAGAACTTTTTTCAATAAGAGCATTGCATAAAGATAAATGGTATTAAAATTCTATACACATACAGTATGTCTTAAGCTATCTATCAATACTGACTAATAATTTCCTAAAGGGTTTGTGGAAATGTCCCAAATGCTAACTAAGCAAAGTCATCAGGGAATAGCCTCGAGGAAAGACAGCCTTTACCATTTGTCTCGGTCACTTTTCTGCTGCTGTTATAGAATTCCAGGACCAAAGGCAACTTAGGGAAGAAAGGGTTTGTCTTGGCCCACAGTTCTGGAAGAAATTCAGTTTCTTGTGGCAGGCATCATGTTAGGGCAACAGGCAGATGGCGTGGAGGCGGAGCAGGAAGCTGGCTGGTCACATTTGCCCACATACAGGAACCAGAGGCAATCTTTTCTTTAGAAATATCTTTAATTTTAGAAACTGTGCATTGGTCAATTACATGGAAGACAAATTGACCAAAGATGGTACCAATGATTCATTCAGTGAATATAGAGATTTTTATCTTTGGGCCTCATTGAAGTCACCCACATAAAAAGAAAGAAAGAAAGAAACAAACAAACAAACAAACAAAGAAACAAAAAAACAAAGAAAGAAAGAAACCAGTACAATTTAGTTGTCATTTCCTCTTCCTGGAGGTCAGGACACTTCTTCATAGAAAATATCTACACAGGAAATGTTTATAAAACTAAAATTATTTAAGTTATATTAAAATGAAGGACCTACCATGGTATGTTTTCTTTTTAGTTTAGGTCCATACAATCAAATATATATATACATATATATATATATATATGAATTCAATTTGAATTATCTTACTTAATTCCCATATAACCTTAACAAATGATAAAATTCACCTTAACTCACACAGGTCATAATGCCAAGTTTTAACACAAAATCAGACAGTGTGATGGCTCATCTAGTATAAATAAAACCCTTTGGGTAATGGTTCCGTGGTGCTTTCTGAACATCTGTCTGTATGACATCAAGGCTTTCAAGAATACAGGCTGCTGGAAACCCAGGGCTTGGCTTTCATAAATTCTACTCTTTTCCTTCCAAAGAAGTCAATGTCTGTAAAGTAACAGCATGCACAATGCTCACAAGTGGGAAGAGGAATGAAGGAGAAGGAGGAGGAAGAGGAAAAGGAAGAGAAAGAGGAATGAAATGGTCCTATAATTTTAAAAGTGTGAGGAAAGCATTCGATTCTATTTCTTGCCCTACTTCCATTTTTAAGCCAGCATTAGTCTCTACCCTTGGCTCACTTAATAACATAAAGTTACTAAAATAACAATACGGACAGTATATAGCACAATGTCACACTTGAGGAAAACTGTATTGTGTGGTCAGCACAGACCCAGAAATGATCATGCTGTAAAACTCACATTGCATTGTAAAACTGGTTTCTCTTTCTTTAGGAACATTTTCATTGTGAATTTGTAATGTCTGAGAAGGCAAATTTGCATGTGTATTTGGACACACCAACGATCAATATAGGATATTGAAAATGGCTATTGATTTTGAGGAAAGGTGATCCTACCCACCCTAACAGCGAAAATTGTGTCTCATCCTATCTTTTCTCTCCCCGCACCCTTCCTTCCTCATTAAATGTCTCACTCTCCCAGGTAAAATTTTTAAGTATTGTCATATGTATATATGATGTGATATTGATATGTCAGTAAAAATTGCTACATATGTTACCTTTTTCAAAAGTATTTCTTTCTAAAAAGAAAAAAATCCCAAGGAAGGAATGGCTGTGTTTCCAACACTATTTCCTAGTAACTATCTCTCTATTCTGATATCCTGATGTTTTTCTGTTTGGGGAAAGACAGTAAAATAAGAGTGGATGTACAAAATGCTGAGGACCTTCTTAATTCTGTGAAATTCTATTGGCCAGGATGCCACAGTTATTAGACTTAGATGATCAATGCTTCCACACCAGTATTCCTAGCAATGGACATCCTCAATTGCATTGATATAGTAGTTCTAGTTTTAACACTAGAATTTCATTAAAAAAAAACCTTGAGAGTTTCCAAAGGGATAGAGGTATGAGAAAAAATCATTTGTTTGGTAAATAATTCCAAGAACATCAGCTCCTGCTTCTCCAGCTTGAAGAAGTGGTCGAGGTTCACATCAATATTGTATAATGCTTGGCAAATTTCCTTTAATTCATAAAGCTTAATGGTGCTAGCACAGTAGATGTCATCAAAAGTAGAAATGTATCATTAAATCATCCAACATTCCATATTTCCTCCAAAACAGGACCACTTTCTTTTTATGTGTGACTGGTAGAATTGGGTTCCCAAATTTCTACCATACCCAGTCTCATTTCTTCTTCATGACCTCTGTATACATAGAAGGGTTCAGATACACTAATATTCTCCTCATGGCCCCAGACTGTTTCCCATTCCTAAACCAAAACAGCAATCTCTTTTTAAAACTGTAGCTCTGAAGGAATTCACACAGAAAAGTTGATCACTAAAGACTCTTGCCTCTACCATGTCGCCGGCACTCCCAGACAAGCAGAATTTTCTTTAGCTGCACTGAAAGTTTTCCTATTTCATCATACACAAAAGTATTGATGCCAGATCATATAACTCAGTGTTATTGCACCTTCCCCAATGCTGTTTCATTTAATTTGTAAGGAGTTATGATAAAATAAAATAATCTCTAGAAAGGGCCTGAGGCTGAAATCTGCTTTTTAAATATGTTTTCTCATTCTCTTTCCTTTATCTGCCACAGTTCCTCACTTTCCAAACTCATAGATGTGACTCTCATAACATCCAAACTCCCCTGCTAGGAATCAGTTCTAGTTAGTTTCAATCCATTGGTGTGATAAAATACTCTCCTAAAGCAAGTTATGGGTTTGGTTCAGCTTACAAGCGACTTCTATCACTGAGAGAAGCCAAGGCAGTAACTCAAGCAGGATTTGAAGACACCAAAGAGTAATGCTGTTTTCTGATCCCAGTCTGGCTTGTTTTTACATAAATCCCAAGACTATCTGATCAGGGGATGAGGTCTCCCATAGTGGGAGGGATCCTCCTACATCAATTAACAATCAAACCAATCCCCTTCAGACATGCCCAGAGGCCAATCTGATCTAGGCAATTTGTCAACGGAGACCCTTTCAGATGATGTGCCATTCTGATAGATAAAACTAAGCAGGGCTGACTCTTCCCACTTCAGTGTGTCATCTCAATCTCACGATAATCTAGTTAGTTCAGTATTATGCACCTACATGTTCTCCCCCCCCCCGGCCCTGTCAGGTTGTGCCAGAACCAACCCAGATATTGATCCTACAGGAAAAAGAAACAAACCTATTATTCTTTGTTTACACATAAGAAGTTGGCTGGGAAGATGTCTCAGTCAGTAAAGTGTCTGCCATGCAAGCATAAGTTTGGACTCCAACCCCAGCAATCAACTGAAAGCCAAATATGGTTGGGTACTTCTGTCAGCCCGGTATTTAGATGAGGTGACTCAGGGAGAGATCCACCTCAAAAACTCTAAGCTATAGACCATAGAGGAAGACATCTGATATTTACCTCTGGCTTCACACACATATGTATACCTACCCACTACACATGTATATTCAAACATATACACATATGCACACCTGCCCACTACACATGTATATTCAAACACACACACACATACACACCTACCCACTACACATGTATATTCACATACACATACACACACACACACACACAGAGAGAGAGAGAGAGAGAGAGAGAGAGAGAGAGAGAGAGAGAGAGGAGAATACACAATTGCTTATTGTGCCACACGGCTTTGTGCTTTTCAACATTCATCATTAAGAAGACATTAGAGGGCTTCCAGTCCTTCATCCTGTTAAGTAGCATAGAAATTTTGACCCAACTTTTTTGTGCACCATCAAGCTTATTCTGGTTCTAATATCTCATTATATTGTGTGTAGGTCCTCACCAAAAGTAGGGTAGTGGTCGTTGCCGTTTTAAAGTATTTTTCTTTCCCTCCATAGACAAGGCCTTTGTCAGAAAACATTATCATTCGGACTCACATGAGGACATTACTACTTTGGTTCTTCATTTGTAAATAGTGTACAAGCCCCTAAGACTATATTGCGAGCTTAGGGTAACGGTTTGTGAACTTACATGAGTTCCTCTTGTCTTTCTTTGGTTATTTCTAGGAAGAAGGGAGTACTGAAGTATAGGTATCTGGAACACTTACAGGACCACAGAATAAAGTGGCTGTGGATGAACTTCAGTGATCAAGAGTAATTTACGAATTACACAAATGCCAGCATACAATGGGAGCCTCAAATGTTGGACTGACTGCTCTGTTGGAAATAGTGTCTGTTGTTTTCCAATCCTGGCCCATGGTTTTCTTTTCCTTTCTTCTTCTTTTCATATATTCATTTAGAAATTTGGTATGTATTTAAAACATACCAGATTTTCTATTGACTTGATGGGTATAATAATAAAAACGTGGTCATCTCTCCAAAGCTTAAAAAACTACAGGTATACATTGATTCACAAAGAGAATAATGAGAGGAGAAAGAACATGGCGAGTGCAGCAGGGCCAGGGGCCGTTCCAGGGGTAGCCGGCAGAGATGGAGACAATTCGCTCTACCCGTTTGCTGTTTTATTGTCGAGCTCCTCAATGAGGACGTCCAGCTCCATCTGAACAGTATTAAGAAGTTATCAGGACAGGAAACCAGGAAAGGGGATAACATTTGAAATGTAAATTTTAAAAATCCAATTAAAAAAAGAAGTTATCAATTATTGCTCTAGCACTCAGGGTAGCCTTTCCTTATAGATACAGTTTATAATGAAGATGAGGTGCGGTTAGCTCTTGCTGAACTGCTGGGAAATTTCACTGGTTTGGTAGGAGGTCCTGTCTTTGCCCACTGTCTGCTGCCTCCTTTGGAAAGTTTGGCTATGGTGGAGGAGACAGTCATTAGAGAAAACACTGTGGAGTCCCTGAGGCAGATATCCCAGGAGCACAGCCCCGTTGCCCTTGAAGCTCAGTTTGTACCTCTGGTGAAGCGCTTGGCAAGTAGGGATTGGTTCACATCTCGCACATCTGCATGTGGTTTGTTCAGTGTTTGCTATCCCAGAGTTTCAGACGCTGTCAAGGCAGAAATTCGACAGCCCTTCTGTTCCCTGTGCTGAGATGATACACCAATGGTGTGATGTGCCGCCGCTTCCAAATTGGGTGAGTTTGCCAAAGTTTTGGAATTAGTGTGAAAATTGAAATTGTTCCATTGTTCATGAATGTGGCTTCAGATGAACAGGCTTCTGTGCGCCTCCTAGCTGTGGAAGCTTTTGTCAGGATTGCCCAGGTACTGTCTCAGGATGATCTGGAAGCCTTGGTGATGCCTACACTTTGGCAAGCAGCAGAAGATAAATCTTGGCGGGTTCTCTATATGGTGGCTGACAAATTTTCAGAGCTCCAGAATGTGCTGGGCCCTAAAATTGCACTCAGTGACCTCATCCCCGCCTTCCAGAACCTCCTCAGAGACTGCTAAGCTAATGCCCCAGCATCCACTGCCCACAAAGTAAGAGAACTTTATGAGAACCTGCCCACTGAAGGTAGAGAGACCTTAATTATGAATCAAATCCTGCCCTATATAAAGGAATTAGTGTCTGATACCAACCAACATGTCAAGTAAGCCTTAGCTTCTGTCATTATAGGATTATCTACAGTTCGGGGCAAAGAGAATAGTACCATTGAACATCTTCTGCCTCTATTTTTAGCTCAGTTAAAGGATGAGTTTAAAGAAGTTCGTTTAAATAGCATCTCCAATTTAGATTGTGTAAAGGAAGTGATTGGAATTCGTCAGCTCTCTCAGTCTCTCCTTCCTGCCATCGTGGAACTGGCTGAAGATGCCAAGTGGAGGGTCCGCTTGGCTATCATTGAGTACATGCCGCTACCCACTGGCCAGCTGGGTGTGGAGCTTTTTGATGAAAAGCTGAATTCTTTGTGCTGGCTTGTGGATCGTGTCTATGTCATTTGGTAAGCAGCAGCCAACAAAGTTTGTCCAGAAGTTTGGTACAGAGTGGGCCCAGAAAACCATCATCCCTGAAGTGTTGGTAATGGCAAGTGATCCAACTACTTACACAGAAGGACCATTTTATTCTGCATTAATGCATTGTCTGAAGTCTGTGCTAAGGAAATAACCACCAAGCAAATGTTGCCCATCGTGTTGAACATGGCAGTAGATCAGGTAGCAAATGTCTGCTTCAACGTGGCCAAGTCACTTCAGAAAATTGGACCCATTCTAGATACCAACACCTTGCAGGGGGAAGTGAAGCTGGTGCTGCAGAAATTGGGTCAGGGCGAAGACATGGATGTCAAATATTTTGCACAAGAAGCTATAAGTGTTCTTGCTTTGGCATAAAGAGAAACAGGAGGGAAAAACCTTTATTAAATTCTTATCACAGATCTCTAGTCGATGTGCTCTTACTCTAGGTGGAGAAAAATGGAAGCCTTCAAGATCTCATCTAAGCAGCCCTTGGTCCTGGCAAGGCTGCATCCCCCAGTGTAGGGGAATATCGGGACAGGGAGGCAGGAATGGGTGGGTGGATGGGTGGGGGAAGCCCCTCATAGAAGAAGGGGTTGGGGGATGGGATAGAAGGTTTATGTACGGGAAACCGGGAAAGGGGATAACATTTGAGATGTAAATAAAAATGTCCATTAAAAAAGAATATGAAAAAAAGAAGAGGAAGAAATCAGATTTCATTGACTTGATTCTTTCTAAACATGAATCCAGACTGCTTTTACTTCTCTCTGTTGGGATAATTGTAACACTCTTCTTCTTCTTCTTCTTCTTCTCCTAATTATTCTTCTTCTAATTCTTCTTCTTCTTCTTCTTCTTCTTCTTCTTCTTCTTCTTCTTCTTCTTCTTCTTCTTCTTCTTCTTCTTCTCTAATTATTCTTCTTCTAATTCTTCTTCTTCTTCTTCTTCTTCTTCTTCTTCTTCTTCTTCTTCTTCTTCTTCTTCTTCTTCTTCTTCTTCTTCTTCTTCTTCTGTTATTAGATTTTTTTATTTAGATTTCAAATGTTATTCCCTTTCCCGGTTTCCTGGACATAAGCCCCCTATAACATCCCCCTTCCCTTCTTCTATAAGGGTGCTCCCCTCCCCATTCACTCCCCTTACCAACCCCCCTCCCCCACATTCCTCTACAGGGCAGGACCAAGGACTTCTTCCATTGGTGCCCAACAAGGCCATCTTCTGCTACCTATGCAGTTAGAGCCATGGGTCAGTCCTTGTATAGTCTTTGGGTAGTGGTTTGGTCCCTGGGGGCTCTGCATGGCTAGCATTGTTGTTCATATGGGGTCGCAAGCCCCTTCAGCTCTTTCAGTCCTTCTTCTTCTGACTAGTTGCTGATGCTCCCTCATACAGTCAACTCTTGAGTGTCTCCCAGGGTTTCTCTCCAGCACCAATGAGCTCCTACCTCCTCTCGTTTGAATCAGGCCCCAGTCACTTATGATTCTAGACAAAGCCTGGATGGATTTGGACCCCAACATGGAGTGCAGTGAATCTCTTACTGTTTACATACATCTGTTTGGCTCTCCATCTATCCAATATTAAGAGTAAATGGTTTAGAGTAACTTACTTATAACTATCTACTTGGAGATAATATTGAGATTTTACTGTAGTAAAAGCCACGTCCTCCTGGTTATGATGGTCCGCATCAGCATCTCATGTGGAAGGAGATGTGGAAGGCTAACGAATGGCTATTCTGGTTTCCATTTGCTCAGTTTTGACTGTAATCAGGTCATGCAGAAGCTGGAAGCGGGTGTATCTTGCTGCTAATGTGTGATGTTGAAAACAATTTCAACAGCTCAGCACTTCAAAAACTCATAGGAAACTTTAGTGCCTCCCACTAAGTTGTGGTTCTACTGTTTCATTGTGAAGTGTTGTGTTTCAAGGAAGTGTAGGAACCACTGGTCCCAGCTTTTGCTCCTGCAATGTTTGTGAGCATTGTGCTGTTTTGACGCTGCAGTACCAAGCCAAAATTTGGTTGCTCGGTGTTTTCTTGTTGTGTGGGTGATGCTGGAACATTTTTCTACTTTTGCAGTAAAATTTCATTAACTTGTCCAGAAATTTAAGGTGTCAAGTCAAGCTGAAGGGCTTTCCAAAGCAAATTGTGTTTGTGGAAGGCTGCTGGACACCAATTTTAGGACGTATCCCCTAATCAGTGGGCACGCCTCTGACCAGTCTCCCTGCTCTGTCTTACCCCAGTCCTTCCAGAAGCAGCTCTGACACATCACACCTTTTCTTTATATTTTTCTGGATAATTTAAATGTTTCCATTTGACTCCTTGTCTCAAGTGGACTTAGTTAATGAGTTTTTACTGCAGCCTGTTTTAATCAGTACTCTGCTCATACCATGTAGTTTAATGTTTCCATTTGGGTTTCTGAGTTATTGATTTTACTAACAAGCCCTTTTAGATATAACAAGCCGGGTTCTGTTTTGTGAAGGTCTAAAGATACCTATGAACCTAAAACCATTAAACATAAGTTACATTTAAAAAGAATAACAATGTAAAGCTATAAGAATATGGATAAAAGTATAGTAGAAAATCAGCATATACATATGTGTGTATGTATATATAGTAATAAATGAAATGGGAAATTTAAGATCCTCCCATGGGTGCTAATAAGACATGTGCTCATGCTTTTTTTGTTCTGTCAACTACAATTGTGCTAAGTCATCAGCACAGAGAAAGGTGCCTGGATAATTTATCAGTTGTTGGTTGAGCTCATTCCAGGTGTTCCTTTGGTCCTGGACATTTGAGCTTTCAAGCACAAGCACCTCTCCTCTTTTCCTCAGCTTCCTCCTTCTTACTTCCTCCCTATTTCATAGCTTTACCTTTCTTCCTTTTGGCCCACTCCCATATATTCCTCTATCCTCTCTTCCTCTCTCACTCTCTTTTTTCTTCCATCTCCCTCCTCCTCCTCTTCCTCTTCCTCCTATTCCTCCTCTTCTTCATCTGTCAAAATAACCTTCTTCCTCTGCCCACTTTTTCTTTTGCTAGTTCCATTCCATGGCTGTTCTATTTTGTACTAGTGTCCAAGAATAAGAATCAATAATAAGAGTTCTGGGTCAGTGGTTCTCAACTATGGGTCATAAACGCTTTGGAGGTTTCATATCAGATATTTACATTACAATTCATAACAGTAGCAAATTACAGTTATGAAGTATCAACAAAGTAATTTTATGACTGGGAGTCCCCACAATGTGAGGAACTGTATTAAAGGGTTGCAGCATTAGTAAGGTTGAGAACCACTATTATAGGTGATAAGCTGTTCCAGCAAAGTAGCCATGAGCTCCGAATTATGAGCATTGTAGTTATTTGTTCAACAATACCAAGTTTATCATTTGCCACCACTTGGTAGGTGATTCTTGGATCTCTTCATTGTCTTTTAGGAGATATGGAATAAAAGTAAGAATGTTGGCCTCTCCATCCAATTTCTCACACTTCTTGCCCAAGTCTGTCTTCTCTCTTGACTCTTCTGGGGCATTGTCTGTCATGTCACCCATTATAGCCTTTCATACTAACATTTAACTAGGGCCAGGATCATTCATGAATTCATTTGTTTATTCAAGACATATTTGATCACTCACTTTCTAGCCAGCTCTACAAATGTCTTTAGGAATTTGGTAGTCTGTGAAATAGAAAGTCTCTCTCATTGTAAATCCATAACATAGTCTGAGCAGCATGTCAGAAATAAAATAATAATTTAGAACTATGCTATCGATATAAGCAATGTGGATGGGTAGCTGACTATGAGATGGACAATCTGAAATAGAGGATCATGTAAAACTTGCTTTGGAAGAGCCACATTTACAGTGAAATGTAATATACCCAGATTCAACATAAGAAGAAAAGTCATTTAAACTTGAAAATAATTTGAACAAAAGAGACATAAGTTGGGAGTGGAGAATCATGTCCAAGAAAATCTTGTGGGTCATTTGGATTTAATCTTAAAAGCCACAGGAAATTGCTGAAGAGTTTTAAGTGTTAGAGGGATATGATTGGTTCTGTTTTCAGAAGTTCAACCTGGCTCCCAGGACTGTACAGTGGCTACCGAAAGGACTATTCTAGACATTTCTCGATAGTTTATTGTAGGATAAAATGGATGTAGGAAAGAAGATGAAGTCAAAATATGATTCCACCATAAATCAACAGGCCTAAGGAATTGAAGGGATGTGGATAACGAAGGTCTGGCAGAGATAGTGCCCACATTTCTGACTTGAGCATCTGAAGATGGAACAGTTTGGGGACCTGAAGGCGGATCAAGAACTCCTTCTAGCCAAGTTGTCTTTCAAGATGTACAGAAGCAGTACTCAGTTGGATATCCACGTCTGTAGCACAGGACAGAAAAATATGATGAAGATACAAATTTGGAATTTGTCAAGTTATAGGTGGTATTTAAAGCCCAGTGACTTGAGAGATCCCCTAGGGAGAACAAAAAGGGAGAAGAGAGAAGATTGGGAGAATGATATCTCCTTACTGCTGGAATTAACTACTGTTAACTGTCACTGAGGAGGGATTTCTCTGAGCCCACGAAGAATAATGGGCAGAGTTGCTTTCAATTAAAATGATGGTATTAGGATGTCAGAGAAGTTTGCTCTGACTTTTATGGACCACTCAAGTATTTGCCTCTTCTCTGGCAAGAGATTCTCTTGCACTCTGGAGAATTTGCAAGTGAAAATAGAGGAATTTCTTCTTTTTTCAATGCTCATATTTCTTTAAAATGTTTAAATTATATTATTTTTAAAATATTATTTTGAAATAGAACATTATATATTAACCTATACAAATACTTATGAGTAAATTTTTCCATTAATTAACTAACTTATTTACTTTACATCTGATTGCATCCTTCCCTCCTTCCTCTCCTCCAAGTCTCTCCTCTCTTACTGCATTAAGACTAGGCACATCTTCTATTGAGGCTAGACAAGGTAGTCCAGTTAGAGGAAATTGGTCCAAAGGCAGGCATCAGAGTCAGAGACAAGGTCCTGCTCCTACTGTCAGGGTTTCACATCAAGACCAAGACGCATATCTGTTACATATGTGGGCCTAGACAATTCCATGTATGCTTTCTGGTCAGTAGTTCAGTCTTTGTTAACCCTATGGGCCCAGGTTTGGTGACACTGTAGGTTTTCGTGTGGTGTCCTTGTCCCCTCTGGCTCCTTCAATTCTTCCTCCTCCTCTTCCACAAGATTCCATGAGCTCCATCTAATGTTTGACTATGAGTCTCTGCATCTGTTTCCATCAGTTGCTGGGTGAAGCCTTTCTGATAACAATTATGCTAGACTCGTGTCTGTAAGTATATCAGAATATCATTAATAGTGTTAGGGGTGAGATCCCTCTTACGGAATGGGTCTCAAATTGGGCCAGTAATTGGTTGGCCATTCACTCAATTTCTATTCACCCTACACATCTTCTAAGCAGAACAATTGTGGGGCAAAGATTTTGTGTTGGGTTGGTTTACCCATTCCTCCATTGGGAGTCTTGCCTGATTACAGGAGATGACTGGTTCAGGTTCTTTATCCCCCATAGCTAGGAGTCTTAGCTAGGGTCACCCTCATGGATTGCTAGGAGTTTCCATTGCCTAGATCTCTACCTCATCCCAGAGATGCCCTCCCCTACTGATTCAAGTTCTCTCTTTTTCCAACCTCCTCACACTTGATTCCTCCTGTTCTCCTTCCCATTCTCTTCCCCACCCTGTTCCCTCCCTCCACACCCAATGTCTATTCTATTTCCCTTTTTGAGTGAGATTCAAGGGTCCTACCTTGGATCCTACATGCCACCTATATTCTGTGGACTTGTGGATTATATCATGGTTATCCTGTATTTTCTGACTAATATCCACTTATAAGTAAGTACATACAAAGTTTGTCTTTCTAGGACTGGGTTATCTCATTCAGGATGATCTTTTCTAGTTCCATCCATTTGCCTGCAAATTTCTTAATGTCATTTTTTAAATAGCTGAGTAGTATTTCATTGTGTAACTGTACCACATTTTCTGTACCATTCTTTGTTTGAGGGACATGTAGGTTGCTTCCAGATTCTGGCTATTACAAATAAAGCTGCTGTGAACATAGTTAAGCAAGTATTCATATGGTATAGTGGGCTATCTTTTGGGTATTTTTTGTTATCAATTAGAACACATCTCTTTATGTTACACCTAGTATGTTTTGACAAATACACAATGTCAGAAATTTACCCTCATAACACCATACAGAATTGTTTACGTGCATCTAGAATACCCTGAGTTACTGCACTTACACTCCCTTCCCCTGTTCTTCTGAACTTTTGCCACATTATATTTTTATTGGTTATTTTATTTTTAACATTTCAAACGTTGTCCCCCTTCCCAGTTTCCCCTCCTCAAACACCCTGTCTCATACTTCTCCCCACCTGCCTCTATGAGGGTGCTCCACCACCCACCCACCCCCCCACCCACCCCCCCACTCCTGCCTCATGCCCTAGTATTCCCCTATGCTGGAGCATCGAGTCTCCACAGGACCAAAGTCCTCCCCTCCCGCTGATGTCAGATAAGGCCAATTCTCTGCAAAAGGTTGAAAAGGGTTGCAAACCTTTTAGTTCCTTCAGTCCTTTCTATAACTCTTCCACTGGGTTCCAGTGCTCAGTCATATGGTTGGCTATGAGCATCTGCATCTGTATCAGTCAGGCTCCGGCAGAGCCTCTCAGAGTCTCTCAGAGTAGAGCTGGACCAGGCTCCTGTCAGCAAGCACTCCTTGGCACCAGCAATAGTTTCTGAGTTTAGTGTCTGCAGATGAGATGATCCCTAGGTGGGACAGTCTCTAGATTGTGTTTCCTTCAGTCTCTGTTCCACTCTCTGTCCCTGCATTTCCTTAAGACAAGAACAATTTTGGGTTAAAATTTTTGAGATGAGTGGGCGGCCCCATCCTTCAACCAGGGGTCATGCCTATCCACTGGATATGATCTCTACAGGTTCTGTCTACCCTTTATAGGGTATTTTGGCTAATGTCATCCCCATTGGGTCCTGGAAACCTTTTGCTTGCCTGGCATCTGGGACTTTCTAGTGGCTACCCCCAATTCCCTATCCCCCACTGCTACAACCCTTTTCAATTTCCTGACCCTCTGTACTTCTCCCCTGACTCCTCCCACACCTGATCCTGCCCTTTTCCTTTCCCCTCCTTTCTCCTTCCCAGGTTCCTCCATCCCTCTGCCTCCCATGATTATTTTGTTCCCCCTTCTAAGGAGGAATGAAGCATATACACTTTAGTCTTCCTTCTTCTTGAGCTTCATATGGTCTGTGAGTTGAATTGTGGGTATTCTGAGCTTTTGGGATAATATCCAGTATCAGTGAGTGCATACTAAGTGTGTTCTTTTGTGACTGGGTTACCTCATTCAGGATGATATTTTCTAGTTCCATCCATTTGCCTGCAAATTTCATGAAGTCATTGTTGCTGATAGCTTGAGTAGTACTTCATTGTGTAAATGGACCACATTTTCTGTATCTATTCATCCATTGAGGAACATCTGGGTTGTTTCCAGCTTCTGGTTACTATAAATAAGGCTTCTATGAACATAGTGGAGCATGTGTCCTTGTTTCATGTTGGAGCATCTTTTGGATATATGACCAGGAGTGGTATAGCTTGGTGGATCAAGGACTTCCGCATTAAAACCAGATACAGTGAATCTAAGAGAAGAGAAAGTAGGAAAGAGCCTTGAACACATCAGCACAGGGAAAAATTTCCTGAACAAAACACCAATGGTTCAAGCTCTAAGATCAACTATTGACAAATGTTATCTCATAACATTGAAAAGCTTCTATAAGGCAAAGGAAAATGTCAATAGGACAAAATGGCAACCCACAGATTGGAAAAAGATCTTCACCAACCTTACATCCAATAAAGGGCTAATAACCAATATATACAAAGAGCTCAAGAAGTCAGACTTCAGAGAGTCAAATAACCCTATTTTTAAAATGGGGTACAGAGCTAAACAAAGAATTCTCAATTGAGAACTTTCAAATGGCTGTGAAGCACCTAAAGAAATGTTCAACATCCTTAGTCTTCATGGAAATGCAAATCAAAACAACACTGAGATTCCACCTCACACCAGAGTGGCTAAGATCAAAAACTCAGGTGACAACAGATGCTGACCAGAATGTGGCAAAAAAGGAACATTCCTCCATTGTTGGAGGGATTGCAAGCTGGTACAACCACTCCTGAAATAATCTGGCGATTCCTCAGAAAACTGGAAATAGCTCTTTTTGGTATTCTTATTATGTTCACTAGCCTTCTTAACTGGGGAATGCACATATGATGAGCTCTCAAAACTGATCATTCAGAAAGTCTATGAAAATTCAGTGTCTAAATAAAAAAAAAAGGACCTATCAGATTCATCCTTGATCAGCTCCTAGCTTGATAGAAGAGCCATGGCTTACATCTTCATTTCAGATCTCTATGTCTATAGCATTTTCTACAGTTCTCCATTACATCATTGAAAATTGTGAAAAACTTCCCTCAGCAGCTAGTGGATCATCATCATTCACTTGTGTTTCAAGTAGGGCAACTTTGATGTCTACCTTTCCCTATTAAATCTTCATTTTCATTTTTAAATTATAATATAATTATATCATTTTCTCCTTCCCTTTCCTCCCTCCAAACCTTCCCTTATACCCTTCTTGCTCTTGTTCAAATCCATAGCCTTTTTTTATTAATTATTGTCTTATACATACATATGTATACATGTGCATACATATATTATTAAATACATAAATATGATTTGCTCAGTCTGTATAATGTTTCTATTAACTCTTTTTAATATACATCGTAGCACAAGTGCTGTGCCTACAGAACCACTGAGGTGTAGCACAAAAAAAAGTCACAAATGTGAAAAGAAGTATATAGTAGCTGGTAGTATAAGACCTCATCACTGAAAAAGTAGAATAAAACTACCTTTGAATTTTTCTACAGTGGTCCAAAAACACCTTTTCATCCAAATGTATGCATAATCAGAGATATGCACTGACTAGGACTAACAAGATACAATAAGACTGAGATTGAACCTTCATATCACAGCTGGATGTGGCAACCCAGTAGGAGGTAGAGGGCAACAATCCCAGAGAAAAAAATCAGAGATAACCCCTGTACTGGCTGGTTGTATGTGCCAACTTGACACAAGTTTATGTCATCAGAGAGGAAGCAACCCCAGTTGTGGAAATGCCTCCCAAAAGATCTAGCTCTAAGGCATTTTCTCAATCAGTGAACAATGGGGGAGAGCCCAGTCCTCCCTTTGTGGGAGGTGCAGTCCCTGAGTTGGCAGTCCCAGGTTCTATAAGAAAGCAGGGTGAGCAAGCCATGGGAAGCAAGCCAGTAAGCAGTACCCCTCCATAGCCTTTGTATCAGCTCCTGCCTCCAGGATCCTGCTCTGTTTGAGTCCTTGTCCTGATTCCTTCAATGATGAACAGTAATATGGTAGTATAAGCCAAATACACCCTTTCTTACCCTTACTTTTTGGTCATGGTGTTCATTTATGCCAATGGAAACTCAACAGAGGATCTAGATCAATCCATAGAGGGTCTGTATCACTTCAGGCTCTGTGAACACTTACAAGCCCTATGGTCTATTTTTCTCCTGGTGTCCTCGACCTTCCTAGCACCTACAATCCTTCCTCCCCAACTTCTGGGGCTTTCTCATGACTCCAAGTGGTATTTGGCTCTGGGTTTCTGCATCTGCTCCTATCAGTTGCTGAATAGTGTTCCTCTGATGACAACTGGGCTAGGCACAAATCTTTGAGTATAGCAGATAATCATTAGGAATCATTTCACTGACTTTTTCCAGCCATGTTTGGTTCTACCTTGGGTCTTTGAGTTATCCTGGCTCTGGTTCCCGGACATCCAGTCACTGTCAGGTATGGGCTTTCTATCATGGTATGAGCCACAAGTTGGACCAGTCATGGGTCGGCCACTCCAACAAGTTCTGTGCCACCATGACCACAGCATATCTTGCAAGTAGGACAGAGTGCAGGTCAAAGGTTTTATGGCTGGGTTGATGCCCCGGTCCCACTGCTAGAATCCGTGCCAGGTTATGGAAGATGACTGGTTTGGGCTCAGTATTTTCCATTACTGGGAGAGGTCTGTAAAGAATTGTGTTGGAATTTTGATGGGGTTTGCATTGAGTATGTAGATTGCTTTCGGTAGAATGACCATTTTCAATATATTAATCCTACAAATCCATGAGCATGGGAGATCTTTGTATCTTCTAGTATCTTCTTCAATTTCTTCCTTAAAAGACTTGAGCTTGGGGTTGGGGATTTAGCTCAGTGGTAGAGCGCTTGCCTAGCAAGCACAAGGTCCTGGGTTCGGTCCCCAGCTCCAAAAAAAAGAAAAAGAAAAAATAAAAGACTTGAGCTTTTTGTCATTTCATTGATTAGAATTACCGCAAGGTGATGTATATTATTTATGGCTACTGTGAAGAGTTTGGTTTCTCTGATGGGTGTTTATTTGTTTGTTTTAGTTAATCTTGTGTCCAGCCACTTCACTTATGGATGGTGTGTAGCAGCTATAGGAATTCTTTGGTAGAATTTTTGGAATCACTATCTATACTTTTTTACCATCTGCAAATAATAATACTTTGACTTCTTCCTTTCTAATTTGTATCTCCTTAATATTCTTCAATTTCTTATTGTTCCCACTAGAAATCCAATTATTATATTGAATAGATATGGTGAGAGTGGATAGCCTTATCTTGCCTCTGATTTTAGTAGAATTGCTTTGAGTTTCTTTCCATTTAATTTGATGTTGACTATAAGTTTGTTCTAAATTGTGTTTCTTATGGTTAGGTATGTTCTTTGAATCCCTAATGTTTCCAAGACTTTCACCATGAAGAAGTGTTGAATTTTGTCAAAGGCCTTTTCAGCATCTCATAAGATGATCGTGTCGATTTTTTTCTTTTATTTGTTTATATAGTGGATTACACTGACTGATTTTCTTGTGTTGAACAATCCTTGCATCTCTGATATAAGGCCATCTTGATCATGATGGATGATCTTGATGTGTTCTTGGATTCAGTTCTCAAGTATTTTATTTAACTTTATTTTATTTTATTGTTTTACATTATTGTTCATGAGGGAAATTGGTCTGTAACTTGATTTTTTTTCTTGTATCCTTGTGTGATTTGGGAATCAGGGTGTCTGTGGTCTCACAAAATGAATTTGACAATGTTCCTTCTGTTTCTATTTTGTGAAATAATTTCAAGAGGGTTAGTATTAGCTCTTCTTTGAAAATCTGGTAGAATTCTGTGCTAAAACTCTGGCCTTGGGCTTTTTCTGGTTGGGAGATTTTAATGACTGCTTGTAGGGTTATAGGAATCAGATAAATTGTTTATTTGATCTTGATTTAACTTTGGTATGTGGTATCTAAAGAGAAAATCATCCATTTCTTTTAGATTTTCCAATTTTGTGGAGTACAGCTTTTTTAAAGTATGACCTAATAACTCTTTGAATTTCCTCAGTGTCTGTGGAAATTTCTGATTTTGTTAATTTGGATATTTTCTCTGTCTTTTAGTTAGTTTGGGTAAGGGTTTGCCTATCTTGTTCATTTTATCAGAGGATGAACTCTTTGTTTCCTTGATTCTTTGTACTGTCCCCTTTGTTTCTATTTTACTGATTTCAGACCTCAGTTTGATTATTCCTGCCATCTCCTCATTTTGGGTAAGTTTGCTTTTTTTGTTTTTATAGAGGTTTCAAGTATACTGTTAAGTTGCTAGTACGAGATCTCTCCAGTTTCATTATGTAGGCACTCAGTGCTATGAACTTTCCTCTTAGCACCACTTTCATTGTATCCCGTAAGTTTGGGTATGTTGTACATTCATTTTTACTGAATTCTAGGAAGTCTATAGTTTCTTTCTTTCTGCCTTGACCTAACAGTTATCCAGTAGAGAGTTGTTCAATTTCCATACATTCATAGACTTTTTGTTGTTTATATTATTGTTGAAATCCAGTTTTAATCTATGGAGGCCAATAGGATCCAGGCTGTTAATTCACTTTTATTGTATCTGTTGAGACTTATTTTATGACTGAGATGTGATCAATTCTTGAGAATGTTCTGGGAGATGCTGAGAAGAAAGTATATTGTTTTGTGTTTTGATGAAATATTCTGTAGATATCTGTTAAGTCCATTTGGCTCATAAAGTCTGTTAGCTCCAGTATTTCTCTATTTAGTATTTTTTTTGATGACTTGTCCATTGGTGAAAGTGGGGCTTTCAACTCTCCCACAATCAATGTGTAGGGTTTTAAGCTTCAGTATTATTTCCTTTACAAATTTGGGAACCCTTACCTTTGGGGTCCAGATGTTAATAATTGAAAGATCTTCTTGGTGGATCTTTTCTTTGATAAGTATGAACTGTCCTTCCCTGTCTCTTTTGATTAATTCTGGATTGAGGTCTATTTTGTGAGATATTAGAATGACTACACCTACTTGGCTTTTTAGGTCTGTTTATTTTGAACTTTTTGTAACCCTTTACTCTGAAGTAAACTTTGATGGTAAGCAGTGTTTCTTATATGCAGCAGAAGAATAAGTCCTGTTTTTGTTTTCATTCTGTTAGTGTGTGTCTTTTTATTGGAGAATTGAGTCCATTGGTATTGAGAGATGGCCAATGAATGCTACTTCCTTTCATTTTTATGGTGTGAGAATATTTCCTGTGTTTTCACAGGTGCAGTTAACCTCCTTGAGTTGGAGTTTTCTGTAGAGCTGTATTTGTGGATAGATACTGTTTAAATTTGACTTTGCCATGAAATATCTTGTTTTCTCAATCTATGGTGATTGAAAGTTTTGCTGGGTATAGTAGTCTGGGCTGGGATCTGTGGTCTCTTAGTCTGCAGGGCAACTGTACAACCTTTCTGCTTTTAGAGTCTCTATTGAGAAGTACTATGCAATTCTAATAGGCTTACCTTCATATGCTATTTGGCACTTTTCCCTTGCAACTTTTAATATTACTTCTCTGTTGAGGATGTTTAATGTTTTAATTATTATGGGGTAAGGGGACTTTCTTTTCTAGTCAAATCTATTTTGTGTTCTTTAAGCTTCTTGTAACTTTGTAGGCGTGTCCAATAAAGATGGGAACAAGAATCTGAAATGAAAGTATCAGAAAAGACTCTCTATGATGCCATGTCTTTGCATATCTTTGCAGTTCAGACTGATATTCAAGGCATCAAATGGACCAAGCCTTGAGTTTATGTTTACCTTTGGGTTGCCCAAATGCCCAAGGTCAAGGCTGAAATAATCTTGAGTCCTTTACTCTCCTTTCTTATCTACTTGGTTATCATATTTTGCCACTTCATCAAACTCCAAAGATATTTCCTCATCCATATTATCTCTATACAGGTCAGAATTTCATCTTTTCTTTTTTTCTTGACACATGAGAGTGACATGAATGATTTTTTTGTCTGGTCTAGTTCTATTTCTTTTGTTTAAAATTAAAAAAAATCTTCATTGTTTGCTTTATACCATGAAAATATGAAGAATAGCATGAAACCTATTAGTTTCCTAGTTAAATAACAAGATCAAAGAAGGCTTTCTTTGATAAGATCCCTGGTTGCTTCTTCAACCTTTCATTTCTTAAAAGTATAGCCTTTATGTTTAGACCATATTGAATTACTTCCATTCACCCAAAAAGATACTTTTTTTACCTCCATGCTTCTACCCATGTGATTAGAATTCATTCACTCAATAACACTTATTGAACTCGAAGGCTGTACCAGACACTATTGTCAAATTTAAAAGATACGTACAAAGCTCTAAGCAAAGGTGGGAAAATGTCTGCCTCTGTGCAGCTTACCTTCCAGCAGGGTGATAGAAGCAATAATTCAATAGGTCGAATTTCAAATGCTGACAATGCCAACGAGAAACATAAAGCAGGGTATGTATGAGAGAGCAAGAAGTTCAACTTTAAATGTTTTAGATAGAAAACAGGACATTTGGCCAAAGTTCGGCTGAAATGAGTCTTGTAGTTCTCTGGCAAACATCATTCCTGCAGAGGAAAAATACAGTGAAATGCATGTCCTTGTCTCACAGACTCTTTCCAGCTTCATTTAGCTAATTCAGTCTTCAGGATTCCTACTGGATCTCACTCATTCCCTGGAGCATTTTTCTGACTCCTTCTGTCCACTCTCTATTAAGAATCCAATCTCAGTGCTCTCAGAGGATATAGTCATACTCTCATGACAGATTGACAATATTGGTGATATTAAACTGCAGTTAACATGTATAAAGTAGTACTGAGTGGCAAGTGATGTGCTAATGATTTATATGAATAACTTTACAGTTCTCACCACTCTTGGAAAAAGGTGTATGTTTTATATTATCTCATTTTCTCAAAGAAGAAATTGACATTCAGAGAAGTTAGGGAATTTGTTCAAGATCATCATGGATTCAATTTTTCCTCAAGAACTGAGCTCTTGCATAAAATAGGAATATGTATCTCTTGAATTTGTATGTTCCATGGGATTTGAAATTTGATGCTTCAAATAAACCTTAATTCATTTATAAAATAGAAAATTTGTCCCTTGCATGTATCATCCAAATAGTAAGACATGAATACCAGATGTAGTTGTACACACTTAAAACTACATCCCTCATGAAGTGCAGAACAGAGACTTCTAGATCCAAGGTCATGGAAACTACCTAATGAGTTCAAGGCAACTCTGAGCTACATAGCAAGAACCTGTCTCAAAAAACCAAAGAATGAGGAGGAAGGAAGGAATGGCCATGTGAATTTGTATACATTTAGTGAATATGATAGAGGTTGGAGAATAGAGTTCATTGGATGAATCTCTGGAGTCATTTCACCAAAAAAGCCTGGCATCTTTCTGAGATGCTGTCATCAAAATTCAACACAAAGCTCTTGACCACTACTTGAGAGACTCCATAGACAGAGTGAAACAACAGTTTCAGTCAGAAGGTATAAATGGAAGAACGTTTGCACAGGTGCTCTGATTCACATGCCTGGCTCATTCAAGCTGCTTCTCATAAGATCAATTCTGGGTTGTGTTCTCCAGGTGAGAGAAGTAAGTCTCAGTGGAGTAACTTCAGGGAGTTGGGTTTTTTTGGGGTTTTTTGTTTTTGTTTTTGTTTTTGTTTTTCTTTTTTTCAGAGCTGGGGACCGAACCCAGGGCCTTGCGCTTGCTAGGCAAGCGCTCTACCACTGAGCTAAATCCCCAACCCCGGGAGTTGTTTATATAATAACTGTCAACATTGTTCACAAGCAACCCATTGAAGGCCTCTGAGTCTCTAGCATTTTTTGTAGTCTTTTAATATTCTTTCATGACTCAATTCCCACATTTTGATGCATGTCATTCCTGCCTGAAGTTTAAACAAGGATAATTTTTTTGTTATTTTGAGTTATTGTTTATTTGTTTGCGATATGTATGTATTTGTTTATTTTGAGACAAGGTCTTTTATGTGGCCCAGAGTGGGCTGTCTCAGTCCCCCTGCCTCATCCTCCTGAGTACTAAGATTACAGGCATGAGTCATAGCCCTTGGTCCAACAGAGGGCAATTTTGTCCCTCAAGGGGCATCAACAGTATCTGGTGGTATATTTAATGAAGGTAAAGAGTGAGATACTACCGGAATGTTGTCAGTAGAAGCCACTAAAATTATTAAACACCCCAACAATGCACAAAATATTGCTTTACCACAGAATTATTCAGCCTAGACTTCTGATCCCAATAGTTAGCATCCAATACCATGCCAAGGGCATAAGCACTGTCCTTACTGTTCTTTACTGGGAAAATTCTCATTGAGTCACTTTTTGCATCTAATTAGGATGAATCATGGGATAAAATTTTACTGAGGTTATGGTGTCATCCTGTCATGATTGCCACACCCTAACCAGAGACTGAACACCTATTTCTCTTAAGGTTGTGGGGTGTCACTTCCTACATAAAATGAAACAAAAGCTGCTCTTACACCCAACTAGAAGAAATGGCCATTTTCTCCTTTCCAACTGTATCCCATATATACCTCCCACACAGGGACTATATCCCCTTGTCATCCCGGTCACTTTTATGTTTCTTTAAAGCTTTCTCACTGGAATTCAGAAAACAAGTCCTCCTCCTCCTTCTCTTCTTCCTCCTCCTCCTCTTCCTCCTCCTCCTCCCTCCCTCCCCCTTCTTTTATTTTTCTCTGCTGGCTTAGCACCTGGTCCTTGGATATTCAATGCCCATGTTGGAAGTGAATGCATTTTCAAATGGTAATTTGTTTCCAGCAAACGTTCTATATTGAGCTACTTTAATTTTTACTGTAAAAGTGACTTTTTCCATGCTCTGGTTTCCACGTTGGCTAGGAGCCATACAAACTACATCGTCCATCCCTTTGCCCACACCACTGACGTTCAAGTTCATTCCTATGCTACCCTCAAAACAACAATATGAATTCCAAACCATGGTGGGAAAGGCTGACAAAAATAGGCTGCTTAAAAATCAAGCACTTTTGCACAGAAAAACAGCCGCTGGCACCTTCCTGTGAGTAACAGAAGTTTCTATTTTAAAAGAAAGGCAGTCAAATAAGAAGCAACTATATCACAATGCTGCTCTCCCAGATTTCTTGGCCACCACCACATATCAGCCTGTATCAGACTGTTAGTGTTTCATGACAGACCCCCATTCCAGAGACGATTCAGAATAGTCTTGTGTGGAACAAAAATTTCCACAAAGAACTAACCCGTTTAAAGAGGAAAGTACAGCCAGTGAAAGGTCCAGCATCTATCAGTCATGCATAGAACTCTCCACTTCCTGGCAAATAGCAGGGTGAGTGGTGAATCTTGCCAAAAGCCTAGCCATTCAGATGTCCTCCATTTTTCTTCGCTCAATGCATGTTTCCTTGGCTCTGATGTTCCTATCTCCCAAAACTTTTGTGAACATATTACAGAGACTAGAATCCAAATTGTAATCATCTTCTATTATTTATTTATTTATTTTTGAGTGCTCTGTGTGAGTTTTGAATGGCTTTCAATTTAAAAAAAAATCTACTTACATCATTTTGACTTCCAGGTATAAGATTGTTGAAATTTCTAAGTTTGTTTGTATTTTTGTAGACATAAAGGTTCTGTTCCCTTCTGCTCCTGAAAGGATTTAAGGGACAATGCTAAGCCATTAGAAATACATTAGCACAGTGCACATAAAAGAAGCCAAAAACATGATGGAATTTTGTGGCCTGAGCTGAAACCATGATCATCTTGGGCAAGATTTGGGCTTTAGATTTCCCTGAATCCAAGCCAGAACAAAAGACAGTGTACAAGTCCATGCAGAAGGAAGAGTATATTGAAAAGCAGGAAGCAGGCTTTACCATCTCCTCCTGCACAGCAGAGTGCCTGCCTGTTCCAATCCTGCATGCACAGAGTCCCATTGTGCCTCTGAACTTCAGTCCAGGTGACATGATGAAGAGCAAAGAGCTGGGACAGACGATTTTGATTCTCTAATGAGAGCTTCCCACCCTGGTAAGCACCATGTTCTTCAGATCTGTTAGTCATGACTTCATAAAAAGTGGTCTCAGCACAGGATTGCAAACTTCAGATGATTCATTTAGGTAGCAATGGCTCAACACCCCAGTGCCTGTTCTCATTACCAGCGTTTATTTTTATTTATCTGTATGTGTGTCTGTGTCTGTGGATATATGCTTTGTGTGTGCATGCACCCATACATGTCAGAAAAGGGTACTGGATCCCCAGGAGCTGGAGCTACAAATGGTTTGTGCTGCCAGACAAGGATGTGGAGAGCTGAACCCTGATCCATTGGAAGAGTATTAAGCACTCCTAACTGCTGAGCCTTCTCGCTAGCCCCATGGAAGCATTTATTAAGCAACATTTCTATGCAAGAGGTCATTCATTCCTTTCTCAGGACAACTCAATAGGAAGAATAATGAAATTCACAAAGAACTTGGGGATGTCAAGACCTGTCCATGCTCTTCTTATACCTTGATTCATAAAGTCCTCTCAACAACTGCAGAGAGGAAGTCCAGTGAGAAAATTGAGGAACGAAGTTTCCTCAGTGGTGTTACCATTTCACAAGTTCTCACTCTCTCTCTCTCTCTCGCTCTCTCTCTCTCTCTCTCTCTCTCTCTCACACACACACACACACACACACACACACACACACACACACACACAAGTGCTCATTTTAGACAACATATTCTCATAAATTCCAGGCTAGCCTCAGAGTTTTGATTGATTTTCCTTGACCTATTGAGTGCTGGGGTTTCTGTCCTACACGTACCACCATACCTAGCTTAGTAAAAGCTTTATTATCTAAAGTATAATTCACAAACTATAAAATATATTTTTCAATACACATTTTAATGATTTTTAGTATAGTTATAGTGGCATGGCCAACATCTCATTCAATTTTAGAACACTACATTATACATAAAGAAAGCCCATATTCGTTAGTGCCTCTGTGGTCCTAGGTCTGTGTACTCACTGGTCTGCTTTCTGTCTCTCTAGACTTGCCTTATTGGCAGATTCTATATAAACAGGTTTATATAACATGTGATCTCTCATGACTGACTTCTTTCACTTTGATAGTGCTTTCAAAGGTCACTCATAGCTTATACTAGACTGTCATTTCTTTTTATTTAGCAAACAGGTCCCAATCCTGGCCACTCCAGTGTGCTTCTCTGTGAGGTTTATATCATCATCATCTTACACACAAGAAAACAAATATCATGCAAAATGAAATAATACATTTTCCCAAGGTCTCACAATCAGCCAAAGGCAGGTGTAGAATCTGCTGTCCCCCAATCCATTCAAGTCCTATTGAATTGCCTCCAACATGTCTTTCCTTAGAGAAGTGACCCACCCTGGGGAAATTAGCCTCAAGGATCCTGGTATCTTTCTTTTTATTCCCATGTAAATCAATAGGTTATTCAGTGAGAAAAGTAGACCTTAGGCTTGAGTTCAGAACCAATTTGTATGACTTTATATAAAGGGGCTCAATATCTACACTTTAGTTTCCTCTCTTGTAAAGGAAAACTAACGACAACTACATCTTAGAACCAGGAGACACTATATATTACATGCTTTGGCCAGCTAGCTGCTCTGTAAGGGCTTCACCAGTGACAACATTCTGCAGGATCAGAGCTTGAGGCAGAGCCAGAACAATAAGAGAGGTTTAACTAAAGGGAGAAAGAAGAAAAAGACAAAATTATGGATATGACAGAGTGTCACAAGTGTCCTCTTGCTCCTGTCACTAGGAGAATCAGCGCTATGGCACATTTGAAAGCACAATTTAATGTATGTGCACATCTGTGAACACTAGGGTGATATGACAGTCTTCCCTTCCTTTTGTCCACCCATGACTGCCCCTTGAGTAATCTGTTTATTTCCTCCTGTAAATCGTTTGCTGTAAAAGAGATGATAAACTTTTGGTAGGGTGGAGACTGCAGTGCACTTCCTGGGAAGCCTAAATAGGCTAAAACAGTAACCTCAATACAAGCATGCCAATTACATATTTCGCCAGATTTATTTCCGCATTCCTGTTCATGCAATTAGAGAAGATAAGTATTAGGTTCAGAATTCACAGTAGGCTTCTGCGTTTTGAAATGAAATCATTTATAATTAATTGAAAATTGTCTTGCTTAAAAGTAATGCAAGCCTATTTTTAAGATCTTACTAGCAGTCGTTGTATTAATTTGGAAACTGCAGATATAAAATATGGGAAACAGGAAAGACAACAATGAAAACATGCCCTTCTTAAAGGGTGAATGAAGGGGGAGGATTATTTATATTACAGAGTATAAAGGGGCAAGTAATTTCAATCATCAAGTAGACTTTTTTCTTTTTCAAATAAAGCCTTTATTCATTTATGCAAGGAGTATACACCTATCGGTAAAATACAATCATGCTCTTGTTGCTTTCGGAAAGTCCATTCATTATCAAAACAAACTAAAAACAAAAATCAAAAAAAAAAAGCCCAAAATTATTTGTATAGAGGGAACACAGGGATCGGACAAAATAATTTTTAGTTAGCATAGACATTTTTAGATAGTGAATTTAATTAGTACATTTTTTGGATAGTATAGACCACTTGTGAAAACTATTCATGTTGGACACAAATCATCAATGCACTGTGTGTGGACTCTTTATATGCTAATATAAAATGTTTGTATTTTGGAAAGTGAGGGTGAGAGAACACTTTAGCAAAGGCTGTTTGACACCATCCAAGCCTATTTAAAGATCATGACTGCATTGATTATAGGAATAATTCATAAGAATCTATAACAATAGACACAAGAACCAAGTGGCATGAGAGCTGTATTCTGGGCTCACAGAAATCTAGGGGTAGGAAAGCTCACTTTGGTGGCTGAGGACAAAGCATTAGTGCCTGTAACCACAACTTCAGTCACTTCCCCAAACAAAGCCTGAATGATACATGATAGTATCTGTTATTTGTGTTCCTCCTCTCCTCTGTCTGGGATGGGCCATAGGACTGATTGAGACCTAGAGAATGGTAGGGTATACAGAGCCTTGTCTTCTTAGAGTGTTTGTTTTAGGGACACAAACCTGTATCCCAAGTACTGCATTGAAAGAACCCCAATCAGCCAAGTACAGGAGAATCAGGACCCTCACTGAGGGTTCTAGCTGAGCTCTGCCCTAACAGGCAAGAAGAGCTTGTCAGCCCTCTTAGCTAAATGAACCAGCTAGGCACAAGATCTTGCTGGTCCTTGGGAAACTCCCTTGACAAGCAACACTGGCCAATGCTACATGAAGTTGAGAGAGGTAAACATAGTTAAATTCTCTTCTCTCTCTCTCTCTCTCTCTCTCTCTCTCTCTCTCTCTCTCTCTCTCTCTGTGTGTCTCTGTGTGTGTGTGTGTGTGTGTGTGTGTGTGTGTGTGTGTGTGTGTGTGTGTGTGTGTGTGTGTGTAAAGACATACCTCTATAAGACAGAAGAAGAAAATGAAACTTAGAGAAAGGTCATTTGCCTAAGATGTCCACCCAGCACATTCCAATTGCAGAAACCTATTCTCTCCACTCCTTTACCACTAAAGCATGGTACCATGTTTTACATCAGAAACATAGAGGAGACCCATTTCCACAAGCTAGGACTTGTATGTCTACTAGTAAAATAGAGTAGATACTAGTAATAATAGTAAAATAGATGTCTACACCTCTCACCATATTGTCCAATCATTATTCTCCCATGAGTGTAGAGTTGTCTGTGCATTACAGAGATTCTCAGCCCTGGTTCATGTTCATTTCTGGCCCCTACTGGGTACCCTAGATCACAAACAGGAAAACCCTCGTGTTACTGGTCTTATCACAAACCTATTCTTTGATATACATGCATTTGGACACAGACAGGAAAGACAGTGGTATAGATTGATTTTCATATGCAAGTACTGGCTTTTGGTGATGGAGGATAGAGGAGATGGTGCCCTGCATGGACACCAGAGCCTTTATATTTCCTTTTCCCATCCCCTCCTAGTCCCATATCCACCCATGTTTAGTGGGATTTTGGTGCCTCGAAGATGTTATTGAAGAAGAACTCATTAAGAGAAACCAAGACAGGGGTTGGGGATTTAGCTCAGTGGTAGAGCGCCTGCCTAGCAAGCACAAGGCCCTGGGTTCGGTCCCCAGCTCCGGAAAAAAAGAAAAAAGAAAAAAAAAAGAGAGAGAGAGAGAGAGAAACCAAGGCTAGGACTATCTACTGACTACTGCTCTGTGTGGCTTTTCAAGTTAGGAAAGCTTTGAATAGTTCTTTATTGCAGCATATCCTATGTTTTCTTAAATGTTAAGAATTACAAAAGGAAAAATAGGAAGACAGAAGAAGTGAATGCAGGTGAATTTCATGAGGGAGAAAGAGTTCTGCCTTAGCAGTTGCCACTGCTTCTAACCCTCCCTTGTGGCTCTCTTCTAGCTGATAATAACTATTCATTTTAAAATCTGTCAGCCATATTAATCCATGAGTGCTTTGACAAAAGCACTCCTGTTCTAGGTGCATTTGCAACTCCATTTTGTGCAGTGTTGGCTTGTACCTTATTTGAGTGATGGAGGATGGCTAAACAAATGTCCTAATTTTTGTGGTCCTCTTAGTTGCTGGCATCTCTACTCTTTGTCCAGATTCCTTGTTCTCCCTCTTCATATTCTATGGGTCATAAATCATGATATGACAAGAAGGCATGGAGAAAATTGCCTTTGGCCAAGGTACAGAATCCCAAATCCATGAATCGTGCCCTCCCACAAACTCCCTTTTTAAGAATCCCAAGTTAAATGTAGAACAAAAACATAAAAAGTATGTGACTGTTGCATAAGAAGCCCACTCCAGTGTCAGTCTCCATCTCTAGCCCTGAAACTGTAGACGACTTGAAGGGTTCTGTCTAGGCCCAAAAAAGAAAAGGGTCATTAATGAGCATCTTATCTCTCCCCGCTGAATCCACAGTTGCAGCAAAGTAAACTGAGTCTATGAAAATTACACTAAAACTACCCAAGCCTCAAAGAAGACATTTGCTATTTCAGCTGACCTCTTGTCAAGTGCAGGGCATTCTCAGAAGAGAGCACGGAACAGAAAGAGACTCAAATATTGTCAAAGGATTCTAGAGAAACCGCTTCCTCATAGCACTCAGGGGTTATTACCTTTTCTTCTCAGTGAAGATGCTTGAATCTTTTGTACAATGGCATAACAAATGATATTGACCTATTAGTATTTATCTTTCCAACTAAAACTTGGAGTTGGGAATAGGATAAGAGCTTTCTCCAAAGTCAAGATTGGCTTCGAAGTCACAGGTACTGAAGATTTGGTCAGGATGAGACTCGCTGACTTGGTTTCATCAGTAGCACCATTGCTCTGCTAATCCTGGATTTTCTGCCACATCTTTGGTCCCATCTGTTTTCCCCTTGACACTTGTCATACATGCCCCATATCTCTCTACCTTGAGTTTTTGTGGATTCTGCTTTAACAGAGATCAGGCCTTTTACTCTGATCAATCTTGGAAGCTTTGTGTGTGACCACCCACTCTCCTGTTTTCTCTGCTGGAAGGTACATTACTATCCATCTACCCATAGCTCGCTCTCTCTCTCTCTCTCTCTCTCTCTCTCTCCCTATATATATATATAGATAGATAGATAGATAGATAGATAGATAGATAGATAGATAGATATAGATATAGATATAGATAGATATAGACATATAGATATATAGATAGATAGATAGATAGATAGATAGATAGATAGATAGATAGATATAGATAGATAGATAGATAGATATAGATATATGTGTGTGTGTATATATATACATATACATATATAAAATGAGTATCTTATCTTATATATCTTATATATATATAATCAAAAATCCATACTCCTCTTTGACTTCATTGATAATTGTGATGTTTAGACTCAGAGCACAAAGATCTTTGTCATTCTATGTTTCACACTTTTAATCAATTGGAAGTATCTTTGACATAATATGAAAGTTTTTAAAGATGTGAACCTTTCAGAGAAGAGGTGGCTTCTCTTTACACTTTGCACTCCCTATTTCAATCATCTAAGACACTGAGATGTGGTCTGCACTCGGAGGCCCTCCCTCCAACGCTGCTTTAGTATCATACCTTGAGAGCTTCCACTGACAGCTGCCAAGACTGTACATGAGTTCGTTCCTAATGCTGAGCAAAGTCAGAATCAAATATATCAATCACTTAAGCACACTGGAAAGGAGGACACAGTCAACCAGACAGCACCTCTGAGCAGGGATTGCTCTGGCAGTTATCTGATGAAGACACTGCTTCATCAAGCTTCTAAAGAGCGTCTAAGCAAACAGCTTCACAGTCTCACAGGGAGAAATACTTCCAATTCTAGAAGCCAGAGTGGAGGAAAGGCAAAGTCGACCACCCACAGCAATGATGGTCTATTTTATAATCCCCTCATCTGTCACCAACACTCATACATTGACCTTGCCTTTAGTCTTCCTGGAGCTGGAACAGTTGCTCCATTTTATAGTTGAGGAAACAGATATCACATGTCATGTCTATTTACTCACAGGAAGTCATGTTGCCTGAGAACTCCTCAGATCAAGAATTCTCTTTCCTTGCTGCCTCAGTCAACAGCACACCCAACTTCTGGAAATCAAGGTACCAGTGACAAAAGCCAGCCAAGAGTGTCAAGGGTTGAAATGCTGCTGGGACTTCTGTCCTTTTCTCTTCACTTCAACATTGTTTTATAGGCCAATGACTTCACCATTTCCTTTGCCAGGAACTTCTGAAGGGTGTTTGATCTTGGGCTACATTACCAAGTTGATTCCGAAGCAGGAGATGAGCAAATCCTTTACTCAAGAGCACAAGGAAAGCTTGTGGCAGTCCTGATTTGCTCCATCTGCTCCACTTCCCATATTTATATTTGAACTGCCCTAGCCTGGGTTCTCATGGAGGAAAAGGACACTAGAGTGTGCAGGAATGAAACAGACCTCTTCCCTCCTAAAGCAAAGCAATCTACCTCAGGCCCAAAACACTGATTGTGATGTTAAAACATAGTGGCAGGGAAAAAACACCAAAATAAATCATTCATGAGATTTAAAGAGGCTCCCCAAAGGAAGTGCTCTCTCAAGAGGATAGTTAGAATATCTACCTGTCATTGAACGATATGCAAGCCACCCTTACGCCAATTGCCACATGTGAGCCTGTTGTAACCAAGGAGGGTCACAGAGATTCAATTCCAGAAAAAGCAGCTTGTAAAAATAAAATTCAATTCTTGGCTTGCGTTGCAACACTTCCTCTGTTCCAAACTTAATACTGAAGCCACCCACAGGACCGCTGTCACAGCCAAATACAGTAAGGAATCAAGTCTTCTCACAGGAGGCCCACAAAGGACAGCATCCCACAGCCAGCATCAGGTAACAAACAGGCTGTGGAGGCCCCAGAGCAGGATCATTGTGTTTGCTTCATCTTGGCAAGCCAGAGATGCTCTACAAGCCTTCTCAAAGTACTACTCATAAATATAACTCTGTGGACCACAGAGACAGATATTTCCTGGTACTCAGAAGTTCTGACTCCGGAGGAAGCAATTCTCAGTTTGCCAGATTCTGTAAACCCAAAATGATAACCACAGAGAAAAAGACCTCTCATGTGATCTCTGTCTAACCCACAGTAGTCATTCAGTTGCCCTGGTATATCGGCTTCCCTGTATAATTTACTAACCTTTTGCATATACAACCCTTCTCTTCAGCTAGATCGTAAGTTATATGAAGTCAGATACTGTCCAGTCACAGACATCAACTTTAAGCCATTAGGACCAACATTCTCACACAAACCTCACACCATTTGCCTTCAAAGAGAGAGAACTATATTCCAATATGTTGCATCATTCATGCCACAATCCTGACTCATTTGTTCTCATTTATTTCATTTCTTGCTCCCTGAACTGTTTTTTTTAAATATTTCTCAGTCTTTCTTCTTGCAAATGATCTAGTCTTGCTCCTTGTATTTAACCTTGAACATGAGCCATTTTTGAGCATCTAACGAGAGAACTGGTCCTGAAGACAAACACCCTGAATCTAAACCCTAATAAACCACTGTGATGGTTTGTATATGCGTGGGCCAGGGAGTGGCACTATTATGAGGTGTGGCCTTATTGGAGTAGGTGTGGCCTTGGTGGAGTAGATGTATCACTGTAGGGATAAGCTTTAATACACTCGTCCTAGTTGCCTGGAAGCTAGTCTTCTAGCATCCTTCAGATGAAGATGTAGAACTCATAGTTCCTCTTGTGCCATGCCTGCCTGGATACTGCCCTGCTCTCACCTTGATGATAATGGACTGGACTTCTGAATCTATAAGCCAGCCCCAGTGAAATGTTGTCCTTATAAGAGTTGCCATGGTCATGGTGTCTGTTAACAGTAGTAAAGACCCTAACTAATGCAACAACCTTTTATTAACAAAGTGATTCTAGGAAAGTTATTTTGGTTCACTCAACAATAAAATGGTATCCATCACAGAACCTACTTTCTTGAATTGAGAAGATAAAGTGGCTTTTTAGCAAGAAAATCTGAATAATTTCCAATACTATGAAATTGTTCAATAGTTATTACCAATTGAACAATCTTTTACCCCTTCAGTGGCATGTGAATGTTTTAGTGTTTAGTGGCTATAAAAATATTCAGCGTAGTTCATCTTCCAGGTAATTTATATGTGATAACCCACTCTAGGATTACTCCAAAAGATGGAAGAGAAAGCCTCCACTTCTGTTACATGAACAGAACATCCTGTGCCTAACACACAGAAAGGAATTCAGGGTGAAGATCGTCTCATTGGTGATTGATTTCTTGTATGTCCCAAATTTATTAAGTGAATCACCACAGAACTTTAGTTAAATTAAACACAAAAGGGTTTTCTTTCCCCCCTTTAAATTGATTTTCTATGAGAGAGACACCTAACTTGTGCTTCACTGCATGGTAACACTCGCAAGTGTCCCACAACATTTCCTATATATCCATTCCTGGTCTCCACCCCTGAGTGGACGCCAACCAGGACTTTTTATTTAATCAACTAATATTTATTTTCCATAGATTCTGCCTAGACTGAGACACAAAAAATGTATGCATAAATTTTTCCAACCTACTTTTAATAAGGATTCAACCTCTCCTCTAGCCCACCACCCAGCAAAGATAAAAGAGAGAAGTTATTAGGATATGGGGGAAATTGACTTGTTCAGCAATAGTTCTTAGGGAATAAGCTCAATTTTCTTTGGCAGCAGTTCAGTCCCATAGCAAACACCAAACACAACTCAGCAACTGAAGACCAGACCTGTCAATAGGCAGACACCAGGCACGAACCAGCAGCTGCAGTTCTATCCTGAAGAAACCACAAAGCTTACTAACTGACCTGAGGCAAGGCCAGGGCTTCAGATGTGGCAAGGTGCTGCAAGAACCTTTGTGGGCCAGTTTCTCTCAGTGGTAGCATTACCACAAATTGAGTTCAACAATACTATGTCAGGCAAATCAATGCATGCATGTAGTTAGTGAAGAATGGCAAGGCAGAGTAAAACAATGTTCAGTGCTTGTCTCCCACTGTTATAGGGTCATATTTATACTCCTTCATTAAGTGTCCTATCACGTGTTTCCTATATCAAAACAGCCTTTCACCTGTGTCTGCTTCACGAAAACAGCCTTTCACATGTTTGCTTTAGCAAGACATCCTTCCACCTGCGTGCCCCAGCAAACCAATATTTGACATAACTAACTTTCCTGAAACCTAGAAGTTCCCACTTCAGAAAAATTATCAAATAATATTATTAGAAAGTAGAAAATTAGTGAGTAAATGGTGATGATTTTAAATACAGACATTCTGAAGAGATGTACCAGCTAGCAGAACAGATGACAGCATTCACTCAACATTTTTTGTGCGATTTGTATGCTGGTTTCCGTGATGAGCTCTGGAGGTAAGGGGAAGATGTTGCAGTCTTTCTTCTCTGGATTCTTCCATGATATCACAGATATGTTGTTCAGAAAACTGGTTGATCCAATACAGACACAGTGACCTCATTCACCTTGACATTCTCTGGTTCTCACATGGCCACTGAGGTTGAGAAGAGAAGGTTGGCTTTTGAGAAAGATTCAGGCTAAAGAAAGCATTAGAGAAAGGCACTTCCCTTTTCTTCTGGAAATTGCCATATACATATATATATATATATATATATATATATATATATATATATATCTGAAGTTTATTACTTTTGTTGCCACTTGTTTCTTGCTACCAGCTTGAAAAATAGAAAAAAAGTAGGAAACCAGACCCAGCATAACCACAGCACATCAGAACTTTTGCAGTCTTCTACTTTGGGGCTTGCCATTAAGTAACCTCAGATATTTCTTTATTGTTTATATTAGCTTGAGTTCTGCTTTTGTTCTTGTTACATGAAGCTAGACACACTCTAACTCAGAACATATGAAGACAAATGAGACATGAGCAGTGTTTATGGAGCTAATCAGCTAGTGTTAACAGACATGGAATTCCATAGCATTGCAGTTTATTAGCTAAGTACAATAAAATGATGTTCTGGGAATGAATGGAAATCAGGAGGAGCCGGCAAAGATTTAAGAACGGTAGCTCTGACAACTTCAATTAGTCTTTGAAGGTCAGTTGGTAAATGATGGAAAGAGAATAATTAACACTTCCCGGGCAAATCGCTGCAGAAACTGGTTCAATCTTTATTTCGTCATCATTTTAGTTGTTGGCTTCAGACTTATAATCCTCCTGAGTGCTGGAATTGCAAGTATACATTGCCACATTCCACTCTTCTCACATCTTAAAAGAGGGAGAGGGTAGTATCTTCCTAAGAAGAAAGTAATACATATTTTCCTTTTGAGGGATTCCTGGGTCTGGATTGAATATGAAAACTTCTCTTGTAAAGGCTACTGGTTTTCATGTGTGGAGGATGTAACTGCCTGCAAGGTGACAGAAAAGCAGAGGACATTATCTGTTGTACATAAGTCTTGGGAGTTATGTGTGCACGAAAACAAAAGCATTTTCCCTGTGTGATAACACTAGATGGGAAATTACTCATATTGGGTTAGGCATGCTTTCTTAGCAGAACAAAGGCAATTAAAAATGTATATGTATACTTAACATATTAGTATGTTATAAGGAAATTTATTAAATGGGCTTACACAATAAGGACTGAGTAGTTAATAGTGTTTGTCTACATGGCAGAGAAGCTGAGAGCAAGACTGGAGGTCTCAGAGGCTGAGGCTGAAGGGCCTGAGGATTCCTGAAGAGTCCTGGTCTGACAGCAGTGGAGGATGTCAACAGCAAAGACACATGCACTCATTCAAGAAGCGTAGGCATTTTCCTGGGACCGCTTTATATTTCACTGCCTGTTGAAGGTGCAGTCTACCCTGAGATTGGGGCTTCCTTTGTCAGACAAGTGAACCTTCCTTGAGTATGTCTCTGGAAGACAATCAAACAATCATCACATCTCCATTTCATCTAGTTTTCCTGCAGGTTGAGATTTGTCTGCTGTTAAAAATCTGGATACTCATTGAATATATATATATATATATATATATATATATATATAGTAAGGCTTGGCTTCATTGTATAACCCTAACATTGGAAATTTACAAACTAGACTTGGGAAACAGCATTAACAGTTTCCTATGGCTGTGTTTGGGAAAGCTCTGATATGAAAACTTTGGTTGTGGTTCAGTTCTTTCAGTTGTTTTAAGAATTTCATATATACAAACAATGAAATATATTCTTATATATCCATTTGCCTCTCCAACTTCCCCTAATTCTCCTCAGTGTACCCCTTTCCAAAGTTTGACCCACTTTTTTCCCATTGTTATTAAATTGGGTATTTCTCATTTACATTTATTATTCCCTTTCCTGGTTTCCTGTCCATCAGCTACCTAGCCCCTCCCCCTCCCCTTCTATATGGGTGTTCCCCTCCCCATCCACCCCCCATTACCGCCCCCCGCAACAATCCCCTATACTGGGAGTTCAACCTTGGACTCCTTCCACTGGTGCCCCAAGAAGGCTAGTCACTGCTACATATGCAGTTGGAGCCCAGGGTCAGTCCATGTATAGTCTTTGGGTAGTGGTTTAGTCCCTGGAAGCTCTCACTGGATATTGGCATTGTTGTTCTTATGGGGTCATAAGCCCCTTCAGCTCTTTCAGTCCTTTCTCTAATTCCTCCAATGGGGGAGTCCCATTCTCAGTTCAGTGGTTTGCTGCTAGCATTCACTTCTGTATTTGACATATTCTGGCTGTGTCTCTCAGGAGAGATCTATATCCGGTTCCTGTCAGCATGCACTTCTCATCTTGGTGGCTGTATATATATATATGGGCCGCATGTGGAGCAGGCTCTGAATGTCCTTTCCTTCAGTCTCTGCTCTAAACTTTGCCTCCCTATCCCCTCCTGTGGATATTTTTGTTCCCCTTTTAAAGAAGGAGTGAAGCATCTGCATTTTGGTCATCCTTGAGTTTCATGTGGTCCTTGACCCACTTTTTTTCTTTTTTCTTTTTTCTCGTCTTTATTAAATTGGGTATTGCTTATTTACATTACAATTGTTATTACCTTTCCCGGTTTCCAGGCCAACATCCCCCTGACCCTTCCCGTCCCCTTCTATATGGGTGTTCCCCTCCTCATCCTCCCCCCATTACTACCCTCCCCCCAACAATCCCTTTCACTGGGGGTTCAGTCTTGGCAGGACCAAGGGCTACCCCTTCCACTGGTGCCCTTACTAGGCTATTCATTACTACCTATGGTGTTGGAGCCCAGGTTGTCCCACTTTTTATAGCTCACTTAATCTTGCTAGTGTTGCCCAAAGTCTATGGGACTATATACTAGAAAATGGGAACCCCCCAGCATCCACCCACTGCCAATAATTCATCACTAAGGGATAAGTCCTACAGATCCACAACCCATCTGTGTTGGATTTCAACTGGCCTGATCTTACGCAGGCCATGTGCAGATAGCCACAGCAGTGTGCCCTAAGTCAAATAGATCCAGCATGTTTGGAAGACAGCATTTCACAGCACTCCTCCCTATACTCCAAATCTTATAATCTTTCAATCTCCTGTTTTCACAATGCTTTCTGGGCTTTGCGGGGTGGGGGTTATGATATAGGTATGTCCTATTCAAGACTAAGCACTCAGTCTCTTACCCTTAATTTTTGATGTTATGCATCTCTGTTAACTGCTTCCTGGTGCAAAAAAATAAATTTCTTGAATGAATGCTGAGAGCAACATACATATTTAGAAGAGAGGCTCTCTATTTGTGGGTCATGACCCTTTGTAGGGCAAACAACCCTATCACAGGGGTCTCATCAGATATGTTACATGACAAATGTTTACATTACAGTTCATAACAGTAAAAAATTACAGTTATGAAGTAGCAATAAAATTAATTTTATGGTTTAGGGTCACCATAATATGACAAACTGAATTAAAGGGTTGCAGCATTAGGAAGATTGAGAACCAGTGGTTTAAATGATACTTTGACATGTGACCAAAATACTAAAATAACAATACCAAGTTCTAGCATAGGTGCTATCTGTGACTTCTGTCATAGGCTTTTGACTCAGATTACAGCGTCAGACATAAAATTCCCTCCTGTGAGCAGGTCTGAAGTCCAATTAGAAAGCAGTTAGCAGCCTTTTGACAGTAATCCCGCCATTGTACCAGTGGGCATATCTTGCCTGGGAGATGGATATTACAACACCCAGGCTTCAACACTGGGTAAGTTCCTTATGTTTTATCCCTCAACAGCCTAAATAGTACCTTCCATCACTGTGAAAGCAGTCCAACAAAGAAGAAGTTTCCTGGTAAGCTTAAGGTTGGTTTCTCTTTGTCTTACAGCCAAAGTGCATGGTATTCTCATCTATAAAGTTTTAACATATAGTGTGATATGTAGTCAAAAGCAATGGCAGCAGTCTACGTTGTTTGGGAGAAAACATCTGATCAATAACTTATAGGGAGGTATGCTATGCCTTGCTCTATGATTTTCATTTAGTAACTTGTATAATCTGGTAGCAACCTTGCCCACCCATGTAGAGTAATTCCACTGTAATTCCTCATAGGAATATATCTACTGTGGTACTTCCTCAGTAGGCCTATAGGACACCAGTAAGGTCTGCAGAACTGTTCAGCAGTTTACTTTATCATGTCTAATCTACTAGGAAATCAATTTGCAGCTCTTGAAAATGTATACTTTTGTCTCAGACTGTCCTGGATTCAAATAATAGTGTTCTCAATTGTGATACATTGGGAAAAGTATGTGTCTTCCTGAATCACTCTGCAAACTATAATTGACCTAAGACTGGAAAGTTGAATTTAGAAAGTAGCCAAGATAAAATGGTGCCAGCCTCTAGGTGTCTTTCAACATATTGTCTGAGCTGAAGGCATAATGAAGACAACACTGTTACATTGAGTTTGTGTGATGATGTTGTCATGGGTTGGACATGAATGTCCTCTATAGGCTTGTGTGTCAGAGGGCTTGCTCCTTAACAGGTGGCTGTCTTGAGAGGTTGTGAAGTCGTTGGGATTTGGAGAGTAGCTGGACAAAGTAGGTTGCTGGGAGGTAGGCCTTCAGGTTTCTAGACTAACCCCACTCCCAGCCCTCTTTCTGCTTCCTCGTCTTCAACAAGCAATGAGCAAGCACCTTCAGTATCCTGCATCCATAGCCAATCTCACTTGCTCCGATGTATTCTTCATCACGATGAACCACACTATTAAACCCTGACTCAGAATAAATCCTTCCTCCCTTAAGTTGCATCTTATCAGAGATTTGATCACAGCAGTAAGAAAAGCAATAATACAAACGTCCAGAAGTAACAGCCCCTATTATCTCTAATAATACTTCTTCCACTGTTTTCCTCACAATTTCTACCCCACATACTAAGTTCTATTAACTTTAGAGCTAAGCCTTTGAAGAGAATCCCCCTAGTTCTCTCCTCCCAACATAGACCTGGCCACTACCATGGCAAGCACAGCCCCTTAGCTGAATTTCTTATGATCAAGGACTTTCATGTTAGGCTCTCCCTCTCCACAGGATTCAATGTACCAACAGTCCTTGTAAAATAAGACTTTGGGTATGGGAAAGCAGTTCAGAAGGTAGAATGTTCCTTGATCTAGAGATTATATTTATATGATGAAACTAAACTTCCTAGTCTGTGTGAATGCCCAGAGCCATACCTCCCCCTCCCCCAGTCAATTAAAAACACCCCTGCCTAGACTGTTCAGTTCCTACTCTATCTCAGTCTTGCTCTTAAAGGATGTCTACATGCTGGGAGAGTAGCTAAGTTGACCTATATAATAAAGTGATAGAAGCAGGGTTAGGGAAGGAGAGAGATCATAAATCTTTGTAGCCTGGCTATCAGGGATAAGTATTTTTGAAGACATTGCAGAGGCATTGGGTGGAAACAAATCAAAGAGGAAAAAGACAGGTGACATTGTAAAGGGTCAAGTCAGCTTAGTAATAGGTTTCTCTTTGATATTCTCCAAGACCTGAAAATAAGAGGCTTCAATTACCTTGAATTGACTTTAATTGTTAGATTATGTTCTCTTGAATATGACCTACCATAACTCTATCACTGAACTACAGAGCTCATTGAGTTTATAAGGTTACATATATGAAAAAGTAATTCTTTATAATAATTGCAATGACTTATATTCATAGGGATTTCAGTGAGCAGCACAAACTACACAGGACTATCTACATTTGCTGTCTCGTGTAATATTTCAGCAATCCTTTGAGGTATATTCATCATATCCCCTCATTTTCTAGATGCAGAAAAAGGAAGTGGCACAGTTACACAGGTAAGTAATGATATAGTTAGTGGCAAGACCCATGTCTATCTGAATCAAACTCCCATAACCCTCTCTTGTAGGAACAACAGCCCTGGTTGTCCAGAAAGAAATGAAGAAAAAGTCAGAACTGTGAATCCAGAATCCCAAGGGCTTCTGATACTCTAGGGAGTTCACAATGCTGAAAATTTGTCTCGTGGGCTGACAGTGAAGCAGTGAGGCAATACAGAAATTGGAACCGAAATCAAAGTGATAATTGAGCTATCCAACCGCATTCCTTAAAAAAGACCCAAACGTTCAGAGACTTCAATCTCATTCCCCACATTGTCAATTTCACAAGTTTAGCAAATGAGTATTTCATACCCCCTAGAGCACATCAATTTAGAAAACTTAAAACAACAAAAGCAGGTACATGAAAATGTAATTGATAAAGCTTTTTCCTAGCTGACTTTTTATGGTTTCAGTTAAAATGCAAGCTAAACTGAATTCCATAATGGACTATACTTCATAATAATCGTGCTCTATTTGTATGCAAATGGATGGACTGGCATTTCTCAATTTTAGACTATAGCTGTAAACTCACGGCAGTTTTGGGTAGATTATAATTATGCATCTGATATAATAGGTATTGACTCAATGAGAAATTTCAACACCAGTTTTTAAAGTTAATACTCATTATTCACTGTTTGAAATTTAGGTTCGAATGACGTGTCATGATGATAAAATGTTGGGTGGTACCATTACTTAGTCACTTCTGGGACTGACAGTTATCTAATTTCTCTAAGCTAAAGTGGTGTTGGAAAAAATGAAAAAAAAAGATGAATCCCTGATAGGCTTGTGAAATAATTAAATAACATAATGTGCACAAAGGATTCAGGGAAACATTTGTAGATCAACGGACTATGACTCTTCCTCTTATCTGTTGCCAGTTCGTAATGATGTTCAACTGGAACCTCAGAGTAGCTTGTTCTTAATGTATTTCCTATAGCTGTATCTCAAAAGAGGAAATTCTATAAGATGAGAGTCTAATCTTTAATTTAAAAAATCATTTAATAGAAACTAAGCCATAGGACAGGGTATAGTAGATGTCTCCTCCATAAAGTCCACTTTGGAGCTAAAATGTGTCTATTTAGTGTCACATGACAACCTCTGGTACACATGATCCCCACCCAGCCTACATTTCTGAGGACAAAGGATGCAAAAGGGAAACAGCATTACTTATGGGAGAAGTTTATTTCCCCATTATTAAAAGGAAATTACTTGTCTGGTTGGGAGCCCAGATTTTAAAATTACTCCCATGGCTGTGTCTAAAAACAATTCAGTATTTTAAAACTGAAATTTGTTTGTCATAATAGACCTGAGGTTGTTGGATATTGTGGCATGGCCAGCTACAAAATACTTCAATGGAACAGAGGTACACTAGGAGGAGTGAAAAGAGAAAAATATCACCACTTATGGCCAGAGGAATGTACTAAATGCCTAGGATAAACTCAGCTTCCTAAAGCTGTAAAACTTCAAGCGAACAGGTCATGGACATTCCCACTGTTTACTGTATGATGTGATTAAAATCACCAGGTTTTGTACTTGGACAAAGAGACCTCAGCTTACCCTCATGCTCTACCCTCTGCTCTCTGAATTACATTGGGTAAATTTGAAGTCTCATCATCAGTTTCTTCATCTGAAAGAGAACGAATTGAGGACTAACTGGAAGTAAGATCATTGGAAGGAAGAAAATGAGTAAAGCCCCTCTGTTGGTCCTAATATATTGTAAATAGTTCTCACACATGATAACTCTTAGGGCTGTTTTGTTGTTCACACGTCAGTAGCTACTGTTAGTTCAGCAAATTAATATACCTCTTATAGTTCCTTGCTTTGTTGTCATTGTTTCTATTTTACAGTGGGGTTAACTCACCCTTGTACAATGCTTCACTAATAAGAGAAAATACCGAGATTTGATCTAAGGTCTGTTAATTCCAAAACCTGTGATGTCTTCATTGCTGATACTGTATAGATGTGTAAAACTTCCTCAGAGGGACATAGATCCAGTCTCAGAAAATCTTTGACATATGAAAACAAGAGCCTGTGGGGCAAGGGCATCTGGATATGAGATTACCTAGAATCCAGGATAACACAAAAATCAATTCAGAGATCCGGACAAATGGGGCTGTTCAAAAGCATCAGCGAGATAGGTCCTAAAGGTAGACTCAAGAGCTCAAGGCAACTAGGCAAGATCCATGTGGCTCTGGGTTACCTAGCAGTCCACTCAGTTAATTAAAAGCCCTGAGAACAGCAGGGAGAATTGTGCTTGGAGTGTAAGGTAGCATCCAGTAACCCACAGATGGGGTTGGAGTAAATCCGGATATGGTAGAAACAGGGGGCGGGGATGAAAGGTCATCAGCCAAGTCTTAACATCAGCAACCAGTTGTTTGGCATCTTTTACTTTTTAATTTTGAATCGTTCCCCTGAAATTGTGCAGATACAGTCTTAAACCTGTCAGTCCCAGAGACTTGAGATTTACACATACATACTACTCTGCTGTTCTCCAAGACTAGGGCTACAAAATGTGATGGTTCTTTCTCTTTATGGCTATCCACTGGTCTTTGACCTTGAGTTAAATGACAGCTGCTTCTCTAGCTCTTCAAATAGGCAAGCACCTTTTCAGGATATTGGTAATTCCAAAACATAAATCCTATGGCATGGCTTATGACTTGCTTCTGTGACCCATGACCTTAGAATCTACAATAGTCATCACATCCAGGAAACAGTTGACGTCATGATGGTCACTAAGTACATGGCAGAAATCATCAATCCATCTCAGCTAGCAATCCAAGAAAATCCTCATGATCATCTGAGTGACCACCATTGATATAGTTAGCACATGGAAAAGCTTACTAAACAATAAAGTCCAATGGCTTACCTTCCAAGTTATTTAATTTCAAAAATGAATTTAATAGTGCAAATTTTAAACTAATATTGTTAGTTAATTACATAAGTAGATGCCCAAAATACATTGTAATTTGGTGACAAATACATTAAAAAAGAAAGAAGAAAAGAAAAGAGAAAACAGGAGAGAAAGGAAAAGGAAAGAAAGACTTTTAAAACCACTATTCATCACATAAGAAGGAAAAAGGTGTTCAGGGTTCTCTCATTAACTACCTAATGGAGTCCAGCTACAAAAGCATGTTCTGTATGCCACCGTATATTTGAAGAACTTTTTATGTGGTATCTCATTAGGGAACTGATCACATTCATCATTCTTTTACAGAAGACAAATGGAATATTAAAGAGATAAAATAATTTCATAATTTCAAGGTTATCAAGCAGCAAGATTCAAATCCAGATCCACATGTTCAAAGAAGATCCCTGAATCCTTATCATTTCTCCCATCTCAAGTTGACATACAAAGGCCACAATAGAAACAATAATATTTAGTTGGGAAACTAGTGGCGTCCTACAATACAGATGGTCCCTAACCTAAAATGGTTCAGCTTACAATGTTTTAATTTTAGGACAATTGAAAAGCAATAGGTAACTAGTATAAATCATAGTTTGTTCTTTTTCAGAGCCAGTGAAGGGCGATGTGGTCTGCTGTCATGAGACTGGGTAACAACAATGAAGTACAGTCCCCACGAGGACAAGTCACTCACTCCTCAGTATACTGTTGCCAAGTTACAAACTTGGATATTTTCAGCGCATTACAACTTATGATATTTTCCACTTAAGGTGGATTTGTTCAGATGTAACCCCAACATAAGTGGAGGAGTATTTGCCTCCTTAAGACTGCCAGATCTTTAAAGCCCTCACAGCAATCTGCTCTCTTGGGAAGCAAAGAATATTAAGAGTCATGACTATCCAGGCCACAGAGGCTCTGGGACTGGGATGTCAGATCATTTCCCCTTGGGAAATCTTACTGTTGCAGTTACCTAGGAGATGAAAGAAGGGTAGCATAGATACACAGCCCCTCGGCTCTCCTTACTGTCCCAAGTTTACTCTTCACAGCACCTGACTTCTCTCCAGAGTCACATGCATATCCTTAACATGTTCCCTTGCAAAATGACAAGATTGGAATATGACAGTCAATGCAAAGCCACCAATTACAATGCAGATACAGATATCCTTTCTACATTCGGGTCCTTTCCAACAGCTGTCATGGCTGCAGCTTCTTCCTTCCTGTGCAGTTCTAGTAGGAGATGCCCATCAGAATCACAGATCTCCCACCTCTGCGCAAACAGCAAGTTAATCTCTTGAATATTCTGCAGTAAGTTGTGGCCCCTCTAGCAGGAGCTCGTTCTGTTCTTCATCTCCGGAATTCCCTATCACCTTACCCACTTATTCACTAGTGCTACTGGACTCTTGTCTTCACTTCTGGAACGCTGTTCCATTGGCTGCCTGCTCTCTATCTCAAAGGTCACTGAGAGAAGCCAGATACTTACCAGTCTTCTCCAGCCTAAAGTATCCCTTGAGCCTCTTTCTCTATTACTGCATGATCACTTTCTTTTCCTGCCTAACAGACATTCTTAGAAGAGCACTACCTCTCATTATTACCTCCCGCTGTAGTTTCCCTGAACCCTAACTCCAAGAGAGAACCTTAACTTCCTCTGCTTCATCCTACTTGTCAAGAGCACACATACCTAGTTCAGATGGTGTAATGAAGACAAAAGGGGTTCAGCCTGATCAAAGATAAAGGAAAGTGGGGGTGTTGGTTCACTAGCTTATGTATCCAATCCTTGAAAAAAGCTAGAATAGACAAGAAAAGAGCACAGTCACGGTGTTCTCTATGACTGTCCATCTGTCTCTCGTTTCTATAGTTGGATGCCAAATGTACCACAAGGCATTCAGAGCTCATTTTTTCATTATATCCTCCTACTTTATGGGGAAATACAGAATAAAAAGGAGAAAATGGCCTTGCCTTGAGTCATATGGTTACCTCTTTAGCCATTCACTATGGCCAGGGTAATCAACTGTGATTGGATTAGTCTGTGTCCTGGGTACACTTAGCTGGCTACACTGTTGTAGCATCTGGCCACAGCTGGGAAACCCCATGCATGACTGCTGAGAAAATCACAAGCTGGCCAGCTACCCTGACAGATTGTGTACAGCTGAGAATTGTGCAGAATAAAATTATAGAGCTGAAGGACTAAGGGCCATGGTCAAAATCACAGCCATTGATGCTAAGCAGAACTATTAAGGCAGCACTGATAGTTCTAGCAAATAATATATTCAAGAGCTTGCATGACGTGGTCCTAATGAACCTGTGCTTCCTAGCTGTGTGGTTTGAAGACATATCCAATAAGAACGGAAGTCCTGAAATATTAGGTCCGCCCATCTGTTGCTTTTTTGCTTCTACAGGCTACCTTTAGTTTCGCATTTTCACAGTTTAAACTACAGCTCCTGCCCCAGGTGCATCTCTGAGAAATTTTTTCCAGAACAATCTGAACAACAACTAAAATAAAATAAAATACCCCGCAGCAAGAGAACCAGAAAATGAGAGGAAACGGGTGCTGGTGGGCAGTGGAGAGGAGAGTAAGTCCTCCTGGATGTGAATTTACCCGAGTCATTCCACACTGAAAGAAGAGAATGTTTTAGTGTTTTCTCAACATAACTCTCCTCATTGACAGAAGAAAACAGTGAGTCAGAAAGGTACATTAAAGAGAATGAAGTCCCATGTTGACAGTATGCTGGACAGTATATATTCCACAAGACCTTCTTCAACTCCATCTTAAGGCTCCAGAGGTTAAGGACCAGTTCACAAACAAATCCTGACAGGTCTGGGCTTCTGAATCCACCCCAGACCTTCTGCTATACTTCTGAAGCAGTGTGAAAGGAGAGTTTACCGTTAGAAGATGGCTGAGCTGTTAAAGATTCACAACCAAAATGTCAAACGGACAGTACACGAGTAGGAATGTTCAGGCTCTTCTACTCTTTCTACAATGTCACTACTTTTCATGTTTATGTCATAATGCTGGCAAAGTCTTTCTTTTTGTCTCTACAAGGTGGGCAGAATTCAGGCTATTTACCCCACTTTAGAAACTGAAGACCCTAAGGCCCTGATGTTAAATATCCACACAGGATGGCATCCACCCCAGAGGAGGTCGAACCCCTCCAGATACCTGACCTTTTCCTCTTCATGATCCTAATCAGCTGCCCCTGCAGGCAGTGCCAGGAGGACTGCCATTCTGGTCATCCTGTCTCTCTGGGTTCTTAGTTTCATTCTTCCTGACTATTTTATATTCTGAGCATTGCCTGGTTTTGTGGTTTCTGTTTTGTTTTGCTTTGTTTTTTGGTCTCTCCTAAGGAAAACTTGTTATAGTAGAATTGAGTGACTCTGCCTCATTCCTCATCCTAGACTGTATTTTTACATGAAGCAAATTAAAAGCCATACATTGTGGACACGTGCATGATGGAATCTCATTTAAATTCTGTTTAGCACACATTTGCAGGACTTTCGCTGATTCAGTGAACACTGCACTTACCTTTCAGGTGTAAATTGGCATTTTGCTCTGTCGTGGACATTAGGGATGCCGACTCTGACAGAGTCCAATTTGAAATTTCTCAAGCTTCAGACAGTCTTCAGGCATCTCCGTCTGATCAAGTGACTAACAGGTAGCCATACCTGTGATGTGCAGCCTGGTAATAACCTCACATCTCAAAAGCAAGAGGAAGAGCTTGGCGACAGTAATACTACCAACTGCTAAGCAGCCTTCCTCAGTTCCATGCTTAGTTAAATTCTCTGACATGGTCTTAAAACTCTGGTTCTTTGCTTTATTTAGAGATAGGGTTTTGCTCTGTAGCTCTTGGTAGTCCAAGACCATGTACATCAAGCTCTCCTGAAGCTTACACTCATCCTCCTGTCTCTACTTCCTAAATGCAAGGATTAGAGGTGGGCACTAGCACGCCTTCCTTTAAAATTGTTTTTTTTTTAATTTTTTAATTTTATGTGTGTGTATGTGGTGCTTACACATATGCCTGTGTACAATATGTGTGCCTCATGCCTGCAGAGAGTTCACAGGAGGCCTCTGAATTTCCTAAAACTGAGGTTAGAGACAGTTGTGAACTGCCACATGAATGTTGGGAATCAAACTCTGATCCTCTGCAAGAACAACCAGTGTTCTCAACCACTGTGCCCTCTTTCTCCAGCCTCCTCTTGATACTTTCTAAGCAATAGTTACCCATTTTCTCAGAATAATATATTGCTCACAATATAAATACAAAATATAATATATAAATGTGTATAAAAAATACATGTATGTAATCACACTTATCTCCTGACCCTCTCTTATACTTCTCCTTCTCCATTGACTCTCCCCTGATCCCACCAAGTCCCCATCCTAGTTTCATGTCTCTTCTGTTTTGCTTTGAATTTTGCCTTGTATTCTACAGGTCTTAACTAGGCCACCCAAGTGGCCACAGGTTTACTGCTATCTACCCAATGGAGCATACGTAATTTCCAAATGGCTACATCACTAAATCAATAATAACTCCCTCCCCCAAATTGCTCAATTTCTCGCTGCCCTCGAGGTGAGGGAAACCTTGGACTCCATGTAACCTGACTCATGGCTAAATATTTGTGGTCTTCGTCTTATGCAGACCCATTTGCACGCAACCACAGCTACTGTGAGTTGCATCATGACCCCATGTGACCCCATGATCTGAACGTACTTTCTTTCCATCTCTCTTTTGTGATAGATTGGGGTGATATGAGTGTCCCATTTAAGGTCGAGCAATCAGCAGTAACTGGTCCTTATCTGCACTATCCACTACTTGCTGCAAAGAGAAGCTTTTTCAAGCAATGCTGAGGGCAGCATTAGTTTATCAGCATAAACATAGGTAGTTAGGATGTAGTTTCTTAAACATATCCACTTAGTACAACGAAAGTAGAGGGTTCATCCCTAGTGACTATGACCTTCTCAGTCATAAGCCTTTGGCCAGGTCCACAGTACCAGGCACGTACTCCTTGATATGAAGTGGGCTTCAAATCCAATTTTTAAAAAATTGTCTACTGCCTATCCCCAGACAGGCATGGTAGCACAAGCCTTTAAACTCAGGACTCAGGAGGCAGAAGCAGGAGGATCTCTGGGAGTTCGAGGACAACCTGGTCTACAAAGTGAGTCCAGGACAGCCAGAGCTCTGTTACACAAAGAAACCCTGTCTCAAAAAAGTTCATTTACTCCCATAACGATGCCACTATTGTAGCAGTAGGCACATCTTGCCTGGCAGGGTGGTATTTGTAGTATATATGGTCCAAAGTTGGCAATACCATAGGTGGCTTTTCACTCCCAGCTACCTGCATAGCAACTTCCAGCATTATGAAAACTAGCTTCCAGGGAGGAAGATTCCAATTTCAACATGGATTCTCTGTGTTCTACAACCAAAGTATGTGGTTTCTTCAGCAATGGGTACTTACTATATAGTTCTGGTGGTCAAATAAAGACAATGTCCTTTTTGGCCAGCTACTACTATAGAGGTGTCCCATAGCTGACACTGGGATTTTCATTTAATAACCTGTATCTTCTAAAATTGGTGTTACCCACCCATGCATGGTACCTCTATTAATTTTTATTATGATTTTTAATTAGCATATAAAGTTGTAGGTGTGGCTGTGGCTTCTACATACATCTATACTTTGGATTAGTGCTCCAACTCTATCCTCTTTTCTATCCCATTCTTGACTCTCATTTTTGTTCTTCACTTTGTCTGGTACATACCATGATCAGTTCTGTCAACAGAAACCATCCAGTGAGCCTTTTCTCCCACTTAGACATCATATTTCTCTTGCACTATCTATTTCAATCCTTGGATTATTTGGTTAGTCAGCAAATGTTAAGCCATCCATTATTCCAGTCTCAAAGATACTGAAATAAATGCAACAGACATGGCTCCCACATTTGTGGAACATACATTCAAACAGTACAGACTCAAATAACTCCAAGTTGTAATAAATACACTCAAGAAATGTATAAAAAGGACTAAGGTGACTATAAAGAAAGGAACCATTAGAAATAAAGTAGCCAAAAAGGGACTTGGATCTCCAAAGAGATAAATTCTGACACATTTTACAGGTACATAAAATGGTTTCCACATAGGGTAGGTGACTTAGCCTAGGTGACAGAGTCAAAGTCTGGTAGATTCAGGCTTTGAAGTCAAGTATAATCGATATGGCTGGGTTCTCCTTGTTCTAAAAGATACGTTGGAAGTTCTAAAATACATAGGGATCACGGATGGTTGTAATTGACTATACCTTTTCATTCAATAGGTTTCAGGTAGTGCTGATCCTACTGGGAACAGAGTGACCCTTTTCTCTGAAATCTTGGGAATCTCTCATGAGATTCCCATGAGATCTGAGCACTGATGGGTTAATTATTGTTCTCACATGTGTGTGCCAGTAGGCCAACGCAAAGCGACACAGCAGGAACTCAGGGCTGCATGTCAAGATGTCATGAATCTGTATCAACCTTAGAGGGAAAAACAAGGACAACAACAACAAAAACCTCACTTCATTTCAACAGTTCTGACAAGGCCTTTGAGAGAAGGGGGACTACAAAGAAAATGCTCCCTCTTCTATAGACTCATCCTCCACCTGAGTGTAGGTTGACCACATTGAGGATTGATCATGCTTGGTTCCTGGTCATGCTTTCTCATACTGTTCCTTAAGTCTACAGATTGACTTCCTTTCCTCCCTTCCTTCCTTCTTTCCTTCCTTCCTTCCTTTGTTGCTGTCACTGTTGTTATTTTTGCTTCCCTGAAGATAGAAAACAGTCAACATTCACGATATTTAAGTTCGTTTTAAGACCTTTTAGATTTCTGAGTTCAGACCTATATATCTCACTCCATTTTATTTTTGTCCCCATAAGAATACGGCAGTCATTTTTAAAACTGCTTTTTCCCCCCTGATTCTTCTGCCGTTTTTATGAGCCAAATATAACATTATAAGATCTGACTAATTCATAGCAAAAATAACCACTTCCCAGCTTTGTAGAACATATTCCTTTTCCATCCACAATGTATTAAACTTACGGTCAGTGATGAATGCCAGATTTCTTTCTACCGTATATTTGTCTTGAGTCTCCATAATCTGAATTTATCATCCTGGCTCCCACTGAAGCCATGGCTGTTAACACTCTGACACACTCACAGTAGATAATAAGTAACTACCTATGGGAAGCATATAACTCCTGAAAACCAGTTTCTGCTGAACTGTTACCTGTTTTTAAAGAGCATGCCTATTTTTCTGATCTCCATGAACTATCTAATGGGGATGTGACCTCACTTTGATCAAAAATGAGGCACCTAATAAGAATCTTTCATAAGTGGTGGTTGACCAAAGGAAGGACAGATTATGTGTTATTGTAGAAAGTACTAGGAAATAGACTAGACTTGATCTCAGCACCAAGATTCTAGCCTTGATCCCATCCTGCTTCATTCTGTGATCTTGAAGAATTCATGAGATCTCTCTGGACTTCAGATTTACTTGTCAAGAAATGACTAGTGAGATGAGCTGATCTCTAAGGTTCTCTTTAACATAAAAAAATCTTAGTGTCTGTATGAACACCTTGGATCAGGCTGAAAATACAAACCAGTGGGAAAAGAGGAAGATTGTCATAGAAATAAAGGACTGAAAACGCTCTAGCCTTCTACCTGAAAGTCATATTCTCTAGCACGTAACTAGTGCAGTAATTATGGATATACTTGTATATCCTTTCGTAGTTTTTGGAGCTGGCTGCTTATATATAGCATGCCGTCACATCCCTTGGATCTGCATTCACTCAGAGTGGTAAGGCGGAAAGTTCATAGCTCTGGAACTACATCTGCTCAGCCCTCGGGACTGCCACTGGCTCTGTGCACTGACTCCTGGCTTCATCAGGCATGGAGTTGAACCAGCACAATTATTCAATGTGAAGGTGGAAAAATGAAGCAGTCGATGGATTCCGACCATGTTCTCAAAGATGGAAAGGATTTCCCCACCACAGCTGCTCCCTGGGTTCTTTGCTGCCCTCGAGGGCTGTCCTTGCAAGGCCTACAGATAAATCATCCTCCTTCCTCAGAAGCACTATGCTGCTCCTTTCCCAGGGCCTGTCCCATGTTTCTAAGGGTATCTGTTATCCTTATCTGAGAACTGTGGTGGGATATTTCAGATGACGTCAGTTCTGGGAGGACAGTGTTGTTACCTGTATCGGCTTCCCTCACGTCTGTTTCTTCCTGCATGCCCTCTGACGAGGACCCTTTTTTGCGGGAAGATGGTTTTTCTTATATTTTACTCTCCTTCCAATCCAGTACATCATCAGCTTCCCACAGGTACACAGTGTGCCATCTGCATTTTAGCAAACATTATCTCCTCATTCATCCCAAATCAAAGCTTTTTCTCTCAGCATCTGGAATTTGTAGGTTGCTGTGTGCATTGGCAGAGCCAATCACAAATGGAAACAAAACAACATCTGCGAAATGGGACGGTACAAGGACAGAAGCCAAGAGTCTGGAAGCGGGCAAAGAGAAACGCCCTGGCTGCGTTGAGAGAACTGGGGGACAACAGATACGCAGGGTCATGTGCCTGCTCTGTGTTTTTCTCCATGTCAACTAACCATCTCAATCGGTCCGTGTAGTTTTACCTCTGGTCTGCAAATAGGAAGAAGTAAAATGGAGAAAAGTAAGCAACTCTCCAGAAAAGAAACGCAACCAATAATACATAGATTCAAACCCAGGGCTGTTTGGTTTCAAGTCATTTCCTCTCGTATTTTATCTAACTGCTGTGGGTGGGTAAGAAATAATGAATGAATAAGAACAAGAAGAGGAGTGTAGAAGGAAGTCCAGAAAAGGATTCAAAGTTGTCTTCAGCAGCACAAAGAGTGCTCCCTCCAAGCCACAGACTGTGTCCTCCTCACTTGATGACTCAGACCCAAGACAGCAATAGTCAACATGGGTAATTATAGCAATAATCTGTTTCCCTCACACCTCTCCTTGGAACATTTGTAGAGTCCACACAGTGCATTCATTTCCCCGTGGCCCACTTCTGTGCCCAGGTTTGGATGCAGATCTCCCATTTGTGTAGCCTCCACCTTGGTTCTTCTATGTGTAGGCATTGTTATCTGTCATTGTGGAAACAAGCCTTCTCCAAATGCAGGGGCTTACAAGAACCAGGACAGCAGTGTGTTCCTATTAGCTCTTCTACCTTGGATCAATACTTGATGCTCCATGTCTTTTGTATGGCTTCAGGAAGATAGGGACCAGATCCAAAGAAATCTCCAAGGTATCCCCACTCAGGTGACTGCTGCTAGGGCCATTATTGGAATCTCTCTCACACAGTATGTGCATCCTCATCTGACAGCTGAAGCATCCTCTCAACCCAGGACTGGGCTCAGACAGAAGCATCTGAAAGAATTAGTGCAAGTCACAGCAACCTTATGACTAGGCTCAGAAGGTCTTTTTGTATCACTTCTGCTATACCCATGGTTTGCCTAGATTAAAGAGAAAGCCACAGAGACCTCACCATTCAGTAAAAATCCTATTCTCTGACATCATTTTAAACACACACACACACACACACACACACACACACACACACACGGGATAGAAGAACTTGCATGGCCATATTGGAGACTGTTCTGCCAATCTTTCCTCAAGCCACAGTTCATCTCCTTCCCCCCATGTACTCAATCTTTTCCCCTGATGCTACCAGTTCTACATCATTATAGCTTAAACAAAAGGATCTCATCAACTAAGTAGGGCCTGTAAGAGAATGTAATAATTTGGACATGCATTCTTTTTTTCCCCTCTTAAGATGTGCAAACTAGAAAGACAAGTTGTCTGCTCACATAGACATCATTTACTAGACCTTTATTCTGTATTACGTCCTGCACCTAGCAGGCAAGTGGGTTACCTCAATGCTCAGGCTTTCCTAGACATAATAATATTCATAACACCCCAAGATCATAGTAAATGAGTAGGGGTCTGTGGTGGCTATTCCTGGTTGTCAACTTGACAACATCTGGAATGAACTACAATCCAGAAATGGAGGGCACACCTGTGACCCAGTTCTTAAGTCTGGAAGACACAAGCTTCTGACCTGGATCTTGACATGGGATAACAATACGCTTTTAATCCAGATCTTGAAGCATAAAGGCCATGAAAAGCTTAGACCCAGGCAAGGTAGTGCATGTCTTTACTCCCAGGAGACTGAAATAAGCAGATCTCTGAATTCAAGGCCAGCCTGGGACAAAGCAAGTTCCAAATTCAGATGTGGTGGCACACACTTTAATCTGGCCATGCTTTCAGCTGGAGGCCTACACAAGGACATTGGAAGCCTTCTTCATCACCTACTTACACTTACTTGCCAGCACATCTGTCAGAATCCACTTCTTCAGGATAAAGTTAAACAAAAGACCAGCTGAGACAACTATCCTTGTGGGATGGAGCAACTACTAGATTCTCAGACTTCCCTTCCACAGTTGCCCATTGTTGTGTTGTTGGACTGCAAACTGTAAGTCATAACAATACATTCCCTTAAAATATAGAGATATTCCATATGTTCTATGACTCTAGAGAAGCGTGACTAATATACAAGGTCTTTATGACTAATGTGCATTAACTAAACACACATTTGAGAAAATAAATTTTAGATTTCTTACCACACAGCTCTGTTAGCTATAATTTATATATAACAGTTGTTCTCAAAGTGATCATGAAACCTTGAGAAGTCTATCTGAGACATTTTCATGAAATCATAGACGTCAGCACTAGTGTGTGATAATAATGTTAGCATGTTACCTGCCCTTTTAACTTGAACTTCATACTGCTAGCACAAAAGAAATGGAAACTGAAAGAAAGCAACTTTCCTTGAAAAAACTAGCTGAGTTAGGAAACTGGCTTAGATACTGTTCTATTGCTGTGAAGAAACACCGTGACTAAAGCAATTCTGTAAGAGAAAACATTTAACCAAGGGCTTCCCTACAGTGTCAGAGGTTTGGTCAATTATTATCACGATGGGGAACATGGCAGTAGGCATGGCAGGCATTGTGCTAGACAAGTAGTTGAAATCTTGATCCATAGGCAGAGCAAGAGAGAGAGAGAGAGAGAGAGAGAGAGAGAGAGAGAGACAGAGACAGAGACAGAGACAGAGAGAGAGACAGAGAGACAGAGAGACAGAGGCAGGGAGACAGAGACAGAGACAGATAGGGAAAGAGAAAGAAAGACTCTGAGCTTCACATGGGCTTTGAAACCTCAAAAACCCACTCCTGTGATACACTTCCTCTAACAAGATGATACCTCTTAATCCATCTAAACCTTTTACACAGTATTAATTCCTGGTGATTAAGCATTCAAAAATGAGGGTCATTCTTATTCAAACCACTACAGGAATGGAGCAAGTTAAATACAAGATAAACTGGAAAATACTTATACCAAAAAAAAAAAAAATACACAAGAGTGGGCCACAATTGGGATATCTTACAAAGTACATGAGGTGGTATGAAGGCCTGTCTCACTAGTCAGATCTTGGGCACATTTAGCACCAAATTTATTAGTAGGGATATGTCATAACCAATTGATAATAATGAACATTTATTCTGATAAAAATGGATGGATGTATTCCACACATAAAAATGATAATTTATGATAGGTACATGATAGATATAGATAGATTACAATTAAATGATTGACCAATTAATAGTTAATAGACAAATGATAGATCGCTCCAAGAGGAAGAAGGGAGAGCTCTTGTTCTTCTGATCAGGGGAGGATTTGGAGGCTAATTACTCTGTGATGAGAGATGCTGAGAAAACCAGCATTATTTCATAGACACCACAAAAGAGATTGGATCAGACAATTCATTGATACATGCTTTTAGTAGAAGAAGACACTGAACAAAAAGTGGGGTATTACATGGTCATCCCACCAAAGCTTTATTGTGGCAAAAGAGAAAAATAAAACATAGTAAGAGGGAACTTGGATGCCTTGAATGGTGATTACAACTGACACAACTATTAATAAACATATAGTGTCATGTGCCTCCGAATGTGGTCCCTGCACATTGTTCCTACAGAAGGTTCCAGCCTAGAATACATAATCTGAATGTAATGCAGAAAGCATTAGAACTATGTGAACTATGTGAACTAAGTGAACTATGTTCTTTTTTTTTTATTTAACTGAAGACAGGTAGCATTTACACTTAAACGTGCCAGTATCATTTTAAAAACAGAAATTTTATGTCCATATTCCAGCTTAAAAGAGACTTGAGACATAAAAGAATTAAATGATGTGCTTGACCGACCTGGATCTTGAACTTAAAATGACCTCACTGGGTCAACTGAAGAGATACCATGACTATAGCAACTAGGGGAGGAACAGGTTTATTTGGCTTTCACTTCCATACCACTGTTTATCAGCGAAGGAAGTCAGGACAGAAACTGGAACGGAGCAGAAGCCCGGAGGCAGGAGCTGAGCAAGGGACACAAGCGTTGTTACTTATGGGTTCGTTCCACATGGATTGCTCAGCCTCCTTTCTTATAGAACAATAGCCCAGGGATGGCCTGACCCAAAATAGGCTGGGTCTTCCACTATCAATCACTACTTAAGACAATACTTTACAGCCTGATCACATGGAGGCAATTACTCAACTGAGAATCCTCCTTTCAAATACTCTAGCTTGTGTCAAGTGGACATAAAACCAGTGGGGATAATGTCCTATTCTCTTTCTCTACTCCACATCTGTAGTAGGGATTTTGTCACATACCAATCAAAACAAATCATCACAACAGAGCAAGTCTAGGAGACATGTGCATTGAGCCATTTTCTGTTGAACACACTAATTTACCGCTGTTGCTTGTTACTAATAAATGCTGAGTGTGGGGACATCCTTTTGGAGATGGGGGAGGAGGGATAAATGAGAGATTGTCGGAGGGCAGAGTGGGAGGGGGATAACAAAGACTGTAAAAAAAAAAGGATTAAAGATAGTAATAATGATAAAATCAACAAAAAGTAAATGTTTTTTGCATAACTGTTCTATTCTTTAGGTTGGGTGATTTATGTTTTCATCCTGAAAGCTTTTGTCCTGTGTCTTGTTATATTTTATTTCATTTTTTATTAATTGATCATATTCACCCTCTTCACAGATCCACCCCTATTCCCTTACTAACCCAAATTTGTGTTCTCTCTCTCTCTCTCTCTCTCTCTCTCTCTCTCTCTCTCTCTCTCTCACACACACACACACACACACACACACATACACCAAGACCAATGTGTACAAATATTCTTGGATATGTATCTTTTTGCCAGAGCATGGTCAACTTACCAGGGCTACACTCTTAATAGAAATCATCTCTCCCTATCCCAGAAGCTAACAGTTGTAAATAACTACTTGGCTAGGGCTAACACTTAACTCCAAACTCACTTTTTCCATGCTACTCTTGCTTGAGCTTGCACAGGTCTTGTGAATGATGTTGCAACAGCTGTGAGTTCATCTACTCAGGTGCCCTGCTGTGTCCCAAAGGCCCTGTTTCCTGTAGTCATCTACCACATCTGACTCACTCTTTTATCACCCTCTTCCACAATGGACCCTAAGCCTTGGGAGGATATATAGGCAGAGGTATATATTTACTATTTAGGGCAAACCATTTTGCAGTTTCTCATTCTATGCACCTTGGCCAGTTTGAATCTCTGTGCTAATTAATCATCATTTATAGCAAGTAGAAACTTCTTAAATGAGTGTTAAGCTATGTATTGATCTATGGGTATAATGATAGACTATTAGAAGTCAGTTTGCTACTATACCGACTTAGCAGAATAGAAGTAGTAGGTTCTCCCCTAGTTCCTAGCACTTGTCTAGCTATACATCCTTAGGCCAATAATTGTGCTAGGCATTGGTTTTATCTTGTGGAGTGGGAGTTAAATCCAACTATAAAGGATTGACTAGTTCAATAATGTTTGTTACTGTTTTACCAGTGGCCAAGTCTTGCCAGGCCAGCCACTACTATAGCTCACAGGGTTCACTGCTGAGTAAGACCACGGAGCACCTTCGAGCACTATGAACACCAGCCAGTAGGGATGAAACTTCCAACTCAGTACAGGCTGATTTCTTCATGATGTATAACTCAAGTATGCCATTAGCACTGGGATTTTACCATCAATTACTGGATGGTAACCAAGAGCAATGGCAATAGCCTATAATATTTGGGAGTTTATGGGACCTAATTGGTCAGCATTTCCAAAAGATGTAACCTCTTCTCTGCACATGGCTTTTTATTTGTTACCCCATGGTTCCCAATAGAGGCATTGCCATCTCATTACAGGGTGGTGGCAATGAACACATATAGGTTCAGGCTAAATTATGGAAACATGGCTTCCAACACCCTGTTTTTCATAGTTATATTTTTCTTTGCCTAGAGGAGAGGAGGGTACTTGTTCTTTAGTTAATTAAGTCCTTTGATTTCAGTTCTGTTTGTTTGTTTTCTATATAAGTAAGTGAAATGTTTTGAGAGAGAAAGGCAATCTAAAAATAATTCACAATACTTTTGTGGCCATGATTATTATTAAATGATAAATGAAAACTCAAATGGAACTTGTCAGGATAGACTAGAGAATATTAGGCTTGACCAAGAAAAGTGGAATTATAGTTCTACCTTTTGCTTCACCTAGCATAGTCCCATTCAGCTATAGAATGTAGAGTTTAGCACAGCAATGCCTCAACAACTACCACTTTCAACTCCCTGCCTACTGGGAGAGAAAGGATCCTTCCTTTCCCTAGCAATGATGACTGGTAGTTAATAGTGCAGACACTGGATTCTAGAACACAGAGGACCAAGGCAGGTGAACCAAGGTCTCAATTTTCTAATTTAGAGAATGGGAATGACGAGATCAAGGCTCCATTTTGTAGATTAATGAGGCAAGGTGTCTGTAATGCATTTCTCACAGAACTGCAGTAGAACAAACGCTGAATGAAGGCTAGCAGCAATGCAGCTACAACTGCAGCTGAGCACAATCTCCACATATCATACTCATTCCACCACTGTATATATTTTTGCAGACAGTTTGCTATTTCTTCTTCTGAAGTTTTAGTTTTACCTACAACTCGAAAAGAGGCTAAATTTATCACTTTATATAGAATCAGCAAAAACAGTAATAAAGAGTATTTCTGTGAGTAATGGCACATATTTGTGGAGGATCAGTGATTCTGGCAAAAGACAAGAGGGTTCAGAGTCTCTGTTAAAAAGTACCCCCCACCCCCACGCACTCGTGCGTACACACACACACACACACACACACACACACACACACACACACACTGCTAAAAACTCATGCCTGCTGCCCATTAGTCCATCAGGCTACTGAGATGAAGCTATGAAACAAACTATGAAAAAAGTTATAGCAGTTAGCATATGTCCAGTGAATGTCACTGTTCTGAACTTGAAGTCCTCCATCCCTGATGTGTCTGTTAAGGGATAAATTGTCTACACTCAAACCCCATATGCCAAGAGTCCAATACAGTGCTGTATCCCAATAATGTAGCTCTTGAAAAATTATGGCATGGTCATGAGTTCAAGGCCAATTTGGTCTATGGAGTTGCTCAAAAGAAGAAAAGAAAAAAAAACCAAAAAAGTAAACAAAATATAATAGCAAAAACAGTAAAAACAACCCCAAAACAAAAACCTACATGATAGAGCTTTAATGTCCTGTACTTTAGAATGTAACAGTATTTAGAAAGTCTTTGAAATGGTAATAAAATTAAAATGAGGTCTTTTAAGTGGTTCCTAATTCAATACGACTGGCATTTTTTCAGATGAGGAAATTTGGGCACATGCACAGAGGGGCAATCCTATAAAAAAAATACAGGAAGCAACTGAGGAAAGATGTCTCAGCAGGAAACAGCTTGCCAATAACTCGATCTTAGACTTTCTAGACTTATGGAACTATGACAAAATCCATTTGTGTTGGTTAAGCCCATCAGATGCTTTATATGGAATCCTGGGCACACTCATATTGTAGGCTGTAAGGCCTAGGAATTCATCTGGTACACAATATGTATTCACTAAATATTGGTTGAATGAACACAGAAATAATGGATGTTGACAGCTGGCAAAGATCTTGACAAAAACAAGTTTCTGGCCACATCCAGCACAAAACTAGGTTTGGATAACTGGAAAGCTCTTCAGATGCCCAGTGATCTCTATTCTTGGAAATGCAAAAGGTTCTCTACTGGAATGGTTACTGGAACAAAGGCAACGGTATACCAGAGACAGACTATGTCTAACGTCCACTGGAGTCAGAACCATGGCTCTTTAGGGGTTAAGACAAAACAGAAGTAACTGCTTATTTGGGAGGAAAATGTGACAAATTTGTAGCCATGTCACTGAGTCTTGGCCAAAGTAGAAACATTTCAATCTATTTACAACCAGTGTAGTCATTAGTGAACATGACATATTGGAGTTGTCACCAGAGTAGTCAATTTAGATGATTTCCCAAGCACTGTAACATAACCTGAGTTTTCCAAAACTTCCCCATTCCATGCGATATATAAACTAAAGCTATCATAGTGACAGTCTGCCTAACATCTTAATTTAGTTAGAACCCTTATTACTTTAGCTGTTTCAAAAGCAAGTATCAGCAAGAATGACTCAAATAGCTATAGATGAGCAGAGAATATAGTGGCTCCTGTAAATATAAGGCCACAATCCAGGGTATCTTCTTCTGGAAGCCCCACAATGTGCTGCAAGATTCCCAGTCTTTCTGATGGAGATCCATAGTTCTTTAATTTCTCTAGTGATAGGTCCCTTTATGGCCACAGGATGATGGCTTCTTCTTTAAGATCGTGTAGACAGAATCTTTTCTATGTATTCTTAAAAATGTGAGGACTTCCTAAGAATCCACCAGAGACCTACCTTCATTTCTCAATTGCCCCAATGTGGGGGTCATGGGCATTCATGACACAAACATTGGCAAAGGAAATGATGATTTTCTTGAGATAATGTAGTTTACTCCTGGATCATAAAAGTACTGTTCTCTTAAGGAAGAAAGAGGGGGAATATATGCATCCTAGGTAATCAGAGATATCCGCTCTAATATCCCAAATGGAATGTGAATCAGGTCTTTCTAAGGTACCAAGCTATATCTTATCTGAAGAAACTTTAAAATCTACAAAATAAGTACAAAATAAGAGCAGATGACTGGCTGTGTTGTTAAACAACATTTTTCTTATAAAAGGGCAAATTTTAAATATCATTTAAATATAAACCCTTGGTGGTAACTGAAAGAAGCTTCAAAAAAAATAAAAATCAGGTCGTCAATGACTTTCAAGAATTGGCCGTTAATGTCAATTGAGATCTCCCTATATGGAAATCATTTCTTTCTTATCCCATCTTTTAGTATATTAAATATAATTGAGACTACTCCAGTAACACTAAAGCCACTATTTTATTACAAACAGTATTTTACTGCTCATTAAAGTAGATACATTACAGTTAATGAAAGCTCAATAAGTCACCAGGAATTCTCAGGAGGAAACCATCACGATTGCAAACTCCTGCTTTCAGCTACAGAGCATCCCCAGAGGCCATTTGGGGCAAGGCTGGGATACTACAGTTTGTACCTATTGAAGCCTTGGCATTAAAGACTGCTTTCTTTGAGTAAAGCCCCACAGGTAATTGCTGCTGATCCCTTGGCTCAGAAAATCATTCTGTTCTTCGGGTTTTCTAACAAGATACCAATACAATCGAATAAGGAAATTAGAATCATACTTGGATTTTATCAAGTTTTGAGTTTCAGCCCTGAAGGATCCACTGGGCAGGTCCCATACACACCCCATGCCAATACATTAGCAAATACATGAGGATACACTAGGAAGTGTTGGCTTCCAAGACAGAGAGAAGGAGAAAGGACAAATCTCTCTGCATTAGTTACTTTTGCATCGCTATAACTGAAATACAGGATGTGATAACTTAAAAGAAGAAAAGTGTATTTGGGTTCACAGTTTCAGACGTTTCATCCATTATGATACATAGGATGTGGAAGAGCATAGATGTTCATATGATGGTGAAAGCGGTGCAGAGAGCAGTAGGAAGCAGCCAAGCATAATATACGACTGATCTAAGAATCTTCCCCCAGTGACCTACTTCCCCCAGCTAGAACCCACCAGAGCTTCCTGAATCTTCCAGTGTGGTTCCTGCCAAGCACCGAGCATTCAAACCAAAAGCCTATTGCAAGTATTTTAGAGTCAAAATATAACTTTTCCCCAAATGATAAATTGAACAATACCAAATCCGATCAAAAACATAAATGTTTACTTAACCTTCAGAACAGATTGATTTTGGTGATGTCTTCATGTCAATCACTCAGGTTGGAAGCTTCATCATTATAACGGCTCCCTTTTCTCCATCCCCAAATCCTAACTAGCTCTCAAAACCTGTCATCTCCATCTCTTTTACATCTCTCCTCTGTGCTTCTGAGTCTCCATTCTACTTGCTGGTATCCAAATTCCTCCTGGATTAACCTGTTTTAGAATATTGGAACGCTCTTATCACTTGCCCATTCATCTCTTACCTTTCTGGTGCCCAAGTAGTCAACTGATGCCGTGCTTCCAAACGCACAGCTCCACTTCTATTACTTACTGATGAGAAACATCAGTAGTCCCTTTTCTTTACAAAAATGAGCCCCCGTCTCTACCTTATACTTGATCACCTGATATCCTCAGTTTCCACTTCTAACTTGCCCCATTTTTACTAGCCACATAAGGCTTCTCAGAGCTTTCCAACATGTCCCACATTTTTCTTTCCAGATTGTACCCAAGAAATATGCCACATCCGTAATCCCTCAAATACTATTTGCATTTGTCATATATTTTCTTATAGGTTATATTCACCCACTGTGACCTCTTTAGCTTATGAAAATTCGAAACTATCTGCTATTGCATTGACATCTCTATATTTCAAATACAATGCATACTATTCCTAATGAATTCACAGTATTGAAATGTTAATTGGACAGTATTTATTCTATAAATACTCTAACTATTTATAATATAACTGCTTTAGTACATAGAAATATAATGCCAGACTTAAAAAAACAAGGCCAATATCCTGCTGTTTTATTTTAGAGTTTATTTTTTCCAACAAGAAAAATAACAGGATTAAGTTGGGCATCATGGTGAATGCCAGTAATGTCAGCATTCAAGAGACAGATGGGAGGTTTGGGAGTAGAAAGCTCAACAGCAAGTTCCAGGCCAAGATGAGCTATGTAGCGAGACTGTCCAAAGAGGAGGAAAACAATGGGAGGGATAGGGAGAATTAAGAAGAAAGATCTTTGGTGCATTAGGCTATGGTGATGGCTAAAGAGAAGATAGCAAGCAAAGACAGCAGTGTTACCATAAAGCATTCGGCCTTTCACACAGGCAGAGACCTCAGTTCAAACGTTACTCAAGAGAAATTCTTACTGGCAAGAGGGATCTAACTGCAGAAATCTCACAGAAAGAACACCACAAACAAGGAGAACAAAACATGCAAAATCCTTGCGCCAAATCTTGTCTGACAAATTCAAAGAACAAGAAAGAGAATGGATCAAAAGGTACAGAAGTTGAGAAATAGAATATTCTGATGCAAAAATTGTATTTGAAGTTAATTTCGTATATACAAGAGAATCCCTCCAGGGGGATACAGTGCTGTCTACTTAATTATTGAATTTTAAAATTCATTTTCTAGATTATTATGACTTCTTTACACACAGGTCTGATGAAAAATGAATTTGTATTGTTTATGTTTATGTAGAACTATTTTTAATTTATACTTGCCTGTGAAATAAATATTAAATATTGGCATGATTTGCTTTCATAAACCAATATCACTTCCATTGTCTTCTCCCATATTTCAGGGTAAGAAATCTGTTGACTCTCTGATAAAAAGCAAAAGCTTAGAATTTTTTTCTGTGTAAGGACGAATTTCTTTATCTAGTGCATAATTTTTCAACAAACCCATGTTTGTTACTCACGGATCATATCCTTGTCCTCTCTTCCCAAAGCATCGATGATTTAAAACAAATACTTTATGATAGAACAGAAAACATATGAAAAAGCACAACCCTTTTGTTTTTCTATGGAGGGAAACTTTCTTGTCACAGGACAGAAGCAACCAGATGAACACACAACACCAAAACTTCCAAATATGTTGGGATGTGGATTTAACTTGTTTTGGATAATAAAGTCATCAGCCATGTCCTTTAAACTTATCCAAATAAGTCCTAAATTAAATGTTAGGACTGTATCTCCACATGTAATGTTTGTCGTTCTACTTTCTAAGAAGCAGAAATTCAGGCATGACTTAGCCGGGTTGCTTTCATAGCAAGTTTCTTACAACATAAGAATCGAAGTGTTCGCTGGAACTGCTCTTATCTCAAGGTTCAATTTTGCAGAAAATTCTTTGACACTCACTCACCTGCTTCTTGCCAGGCTCTTGGTTTGTTTGCAGGGGCTGCTTGCTGAAGGTATTGTTTTCCATGTCAGCCTCTCTATAGGACTCAATACTTGAGGCTCTCTTTGTTTAGACCGGAGGCAACAGAATGCAGTGGGAACCATAAAAGAGGAGAGGGAGACTGAAGGTAAACAGTACAGAAAGCGGTATTTTTAAAACAAGTTTTCAAAATTGTTTGCCGTCATGCTCATCTTCTTACATGATCTCCATGAGTCACAACCACCATTGGTCATTTTTATTCTCCTTTACTTGGACTTACAACAAACACATTGTAAGTACCATTTTTGTTATGCTTGGAATTCCTGTAGATTTTTATTTGTGGTTTGATATCATTGATTGGTTTTCGGAAATTTTCAACCACTTTTACTTCAGATAAAGTTCTGTCCATTTCTCATCAGCTTTTAATTAGTGTGTAGTTATACACCTGATTGGTACCTCTTTTGTTTCCCATATATGTGGTTTTTATTTTTATTATGTTTTTATTCTTCTTTACCTTTTATTTTCCATTCTCAAACTGTATTTTTCTACTGGGTTAGATTTTTCTAAGCTTATTAACGATGTCCTTGTTTGTGTCCAATCTATTACAGTTTCCATTTGATTATCTAGAAAGGATTATTATATTATGAAAGTTTCTATATTTCTGTCTAACTTCCTTGTATAAATTAATGATCAATATTTTAAAGTCCATAACAAACTGGCTCCAGTTGAGGATCACCTATTTTTATTCATCTGGTTTTATTCTTACTTTTTAATCTTTCTCTTTGTTTGATTCTTGATGTAACTAATGAAATCGAGCATTATATGTGTCAAACTATTCACATGTGAAATGATAGTTTACCCCAGGGAAGATTCACTTAATTATAGAGTGTATAGCTAAAGAAAACATATTTTTCTTCATTTGTTGACTAACAATGCTATTCTTTAAAATAGTTATTTTTTGTAGTTGTCATGTAATGAGGCATTCTGGCAGAATTGCAGGTAGGAGCCAGCAGAGAGTCTTAGTTGCTATGCAGTGCTATCTAGAGTCATGGTTGGGGTGACTCAGTGGAAGAGGTTGGAACATTTAAAGACTCACATGTCTGGAACCTCTGTTCTTACCGTTCTTACCCAGTAGATAACTAATTGGGAGTTCATTCCTTTGCATATGTACTTGTAACCTGGACTGTAATGTGGGAGCAGGTAAAAGCAGGGGTGAATTTATTCTCTATGTGTTATGGTCATAAGGCAATAGAATTTTTGTTTGTTTGTAAATAACATATTTCGAATAGTCTAGGTAGAAACTGCAGAGTTTATTTTTATATTGTCCTCAGAAATTCCTAAAGAAAGTCCATTTTCAGGGGGAAATTTATGGCTTACTTATACTCAAAAAACCAAACCAACAAACAAAAAGATATTTGATTTGCATACTAACTATGGAAGTTAAAAAAAAAACTCTCCAGTAATACTAAAAAGTAATATTCCTTCCTCTCTTCAGAGTACAGTAATCTTTGTTACAAGTTACTAAATATATCAGTGGATAAACCACCACCCATCTGGCGGTATAGAAGAAATTAAATGTCAAAAACAAAAGAGGCAAATGGGCCTCAGCTTCCTGCAACACCTGTAAATGTTCCTTCCTAAGCTGGGCTTGCTAAGATTTATGTCAAATGGAGCATCAGAATTCTCCAGCATTAGCATAAAATGTTAGTGTCTCTATGAGAAAGTACTCACTCTTCTAGACAGATCCAATTCTTGTGCATGCACTGTGTATATGTATGCGTGTGAGTGTAAATATATTTTTGTGTAAATGTACAATAATAATTTGATAGATGATAAAAGACTTTATAGCCATTCTTATTGATTTTTTTGTAACTTATGTGTTTTTCTTGAAGGGAGCAAGCCCTTAGTTAGGTAGCAAATGTTTGACCTTGCTGATATGTACTTCACAAGTAACTTTGAAATGGGTAACTGGGAATAATTAATGACCAGTGAAATTATTAATCTCTACTATAATGGAACCATCCCTCCAAAAAGCCAACCAAATAAAAATCTTCACAGCAAAATTTTAAACATGAGCATGGGGAGGGAAACTGATCCTCGGGCATGTGGAGGGGCATTTCATTTTCCCCCTCTCCCTTAGACTACTCACAGAACAGCACACACCAGGGCAAATGTGCTATAACACCTTTTACTAACACTGAAGGATAACTAATGAAAACAAGAGAAGCCTAGATTAGCTATTCTGATTGACAAGACACAGTGGGTCTGTCTAGGCTCAAAAGGTCAGTTTCATTATTAACATGTGTCTCTCAGATACACAAGTACTTTCTCTCTGTGTGTTGTAGAGGACATATTTAACCATCTCTACTTGAATAGAACAGTCCAAGGCTTTACAATTCCTCAGAGTTTGTCAGGTAGCAAACATTTATTCAGTGCTAGGTATAAAATAGGTATGGTCTAATCATTGAAATATAAAAATGACTAACATTTTTTTAGCTTCGCACTTCTCATCTTGTTCCAGAATGATACCTAAATCAAACACTCTAGCATAACCTTAAATTTGCTCAGAGCCAACATCCACAGATATATGGTAGAACAGGTGAAAGCAAACTAATGTATCCTGGAAACCAAGCTGTGTAGAAATTAACAAAAATTTCTTGAGAAAGTATGCTGGGTTTGCTTAAAAAGAGTAAATGTGGGAAAATAAAATGAGTTCAAGCAATAGAAATAATAGCAGATAAGCAGTGGTGGCTCATGCCATTAAGCACCCAGGAGGCAGAGGCAGGTGAATCTTTGTGAGTTAGAGGGCAGCCTGGTCTACAGGGCAAGTTCAAAGACAGCCAAGGCTACCCAGAGAAACTCTGTCTTGAAAAGCCTGAATCTAAAGAAAAAAAGAAAGAAAAAAAGAAAGAAAGAAAGAAAGAAAGAAAGAAAGAAAGGAAGGAAGGAAGGAAGGAAGGAAGGAAGGAAGGAAGGAAGGAAGAAAGAAAAAGTAGAAAGAGCCAAAGCAAAAGGAAAATATCAACACCCAATACCCAAACCCATAAAACACATGCAGGTAAGAAGAAACAGCAAAATAATGGTGGTTGTGGTAGTGGTGGTGGTGATATGATAATAATAATAATAGTAATAATAATAATAATAATAATAATAATAATAAAAGGAAAACTTGAAAGCATACCCAGAGGTATCAGGGGTCTGTTCATGAGAGATATAACAGATATGTATAAGAGTTGGAACTCAATCTTGTGGCAAACTATTGAGTGTTTCTAAGTAGCATAGCGATGTGGTCAGGCTTCCTAATTAAGAAATGTTTCATGTCCTTTTTTCTATATGTATTTGCTGTGGTATGTGTGTTTACATCTCCAAAATTTCTGTATATTGAAACCGAATCCCCAGTGCAATAGAGTTAAGGAGGTATGGCCTTGAAAGTTGCTTAGGTTGGCGAGCTCTACTCAAGAATGGGAGTAGTGCTCATGAAAACAGATTTGAGGATAGATATTTAGAATGTAGTTCGGAAATATGCTGGCTTCGTAAAGTAGTAATGGGTTTGATAAAGGGTCAAAGGCTTTCCCCTCATTAGCCCTGACTAGCTTTCCAGTACCAGGCATGATTTTCCTCCTGCTGAATGAGCCTGAAGTCCAATTAGATAACTGCTGGCTACCAACCCAGCACACAGGCCACTATTGCATCCTTTGGGTTCTCCTGCAATGTTGGTCATTGTGACGCACAGTCATCATGGATGAGGAGTTCCATTTGTTGCTTCCTTTCACTTTTCAACATTACAGAAAAACCCAACTATCAAAATGCAGAGAACAAGATCTAATATGATAACAGTCCCAACAGATGCATCTACAATATGTTTCCTACACCTAGGGCTCAGAAATCATTTTTGAAAGAGGAGGTGAATTCCACTGACATCTAAAGGTCAGAGCCCCACATTCCTCCCAGCATTGCATTGTTGAACTCTCTTGATTGTCACAACATGGACGATATCATCTTGCTTTTGATGTCGTCAGGTTACCAGTGATCAGTCTTAGCTAGTTTTATCAGTACAAGAATTTCTTCTATCTTTACTGTAAATTGCTCATGTACTCTATTTTTTAAAATTGGGTCATTTTTATCATAGTAATTCTGTGTATCTGATTAATTAATAAATTTCATTTGTGACATTAAAAAAAAAAAAAAAGGAAAGAGGAGGTGAAATGACGGTAAAAGCCAGAGGAAGAAGAAGTTAGCTGTGAGGTCATCTCCTCGAAATAGCAAGACGGCTGTATCCATGATGTCTCATTAACATGGCTGCCTAAACAAGATCTGAACAATCATGAAACCAATGGATATGCTAACATGGAAGGAAAAAATCTCTCAGGGCCTCAACCCTAGATGTATAATTACAGGCAACTTAAAATTTTTGACAGTCAAAGAGAAATAGTTTTTCCCAGGAAAGAACCTGCAAACTGGTTATCCTAAGATCAGCCCTAAGATTTCATACACACAGGTAACATTACATAGTAATGACATATATATGTATATATGTATATGTATGTATATATATCTGTCTGTATGTGTATGTGTATATGATGTATGTAAATGTGTGTATGTGTATGTGTGTATAATGTATATGTATATGAATATGATGTATGTGTATATGTATATGCATATATGTGTATTGTGTATGTATATGGTGTATGTTTATATGTGTGTGATGTATGTGTATATGTATATGATGTATATGTGTATGTGTATATGTATAGAAAACAAGGAAAAGGCTATAATTAGAGAAGGAGTAAATGAATGTGTGGAAAGGGTTTGAAGGAGGAAAGGGGAGGGGGAAATTATATAATTATAATGACAAAAAATAAAAATTAAAAATAGGTCTAGCGACAGGCCCAAAGTGGGATCCAGCTCAAAGGAAGGCCCCAAGACCTGACACCATAGCTGAGGCTATGGGGCAATCACAAAAAGGGACCTCTCATGACTGCCCTCCCAAAGACCCAACGAGCATCTGAAAGAGTCAGATGCAGATATGTGCACCCAACCTATGAACAGAAGCTGCTGACCCCCTCTGTTGAATTATGGAAAAGGTAGAGGAAGCTGAGGAGAGGGCAATCCTGTAGGAGGACCAGCAGTCTCAATTAGCCTGGACCTCTGAGATCTCTTAGACACTGGATCACCAACCAGGCAGCATATAACACCTGAGATGAGGCCTCCAACATATGTACAGCAGGGACTCTGGGTCTGGGTTCAGTCAGAGTAGACACCTAACCCTCAAGAGACTGGAGGCCCCAGGAAGTTTAGAGGTCTTGTGAGGTGGGTGGGGTGAGGACAACCTTGTGGAGACTTGGAAGAAACAGGGAGTGGGTATGGGATGTAGAACAGTGAGGATGTGGGCTAGGGGGGAATAAAATCTGGAGTATAAAAATAAATAAAACTGCATATGTAGCAGAGAATAGCCTTGTTGGGGCACCAGGGGAAGGGGAAGCCCTTGGTCCTGCCAAGGTTGGACTCCCAGTGCAGGGGAATGTCAGGGGAGGGAGGAAGAACAGGATGGAGTGGATGTGGGGGGGTAACACCCTTATTGGGCAGGGATAGGGGGCTTATGGATAGGAAACTGGGAAAGGGAATAACATTTGAAATGTAAATAAAGAAATATATCTAATAAAAGTTTAAATAAATAAATAAATAATTTTTAAAAAATATACAGGCTTACTACCCAAAGACTATACATGGACTGACCCTGGGCTCCAACCTCATAGGTAGCAATGAATAGCCTAGTAAGAGCACCAGTGGAAGGGGAAGCCCTGGGTCCTGCCAAGACTGAACCCCCAGTGAACGTGATTGTTGGGGGGAGGGCGGTAATGGGGGGAGGATGGGGAGGGGAACACCAATATAGAAGGGGAGGTGGAGGGGTTAGGGGGATGTTGGCCCAGAAACCGGGAAAAGGAATAACAATCAAAATGTAAATAAGAAATACTCAAGTTAATAAAGATAACAAAAATATATGTATACAGGCTTGAGGGGCCTCACTTGCCAATTATATCATGTGAGGGCACATGGGAAGCACAACCCAGGAAGAATAGATTGCCTCTACACACAGAATCACACGGCATCTTTTGCGTGTACTTCTTAGGTTTTAGATCTGTGAACTACATATCTGTGTTGTTTATAAAGTTAAGGCATTTTATTAAGAATCCTGAATGGCCTGGATACTTCGTTTAAGAAGTAATCCAATCAAATTCTGAAAGGAATCCATTATTCCACATTCTAAATATGACTGAAACAGGTCTGGCCACATTTAAAAATATTCAGATGATAGACTATATTTCACATTTTTCATCATATTCTCCATTTGGGCTTAAAAATCTATACAATTATGAAAGAGACATGACTTGGGTTTTTGTATTGGTTTTGTTTCTGCTCTGGGACTTGTGTGTTTGGGGTTACCTCACTGAGTAGAAGGATGGGCAAAGACTGAGGGTTTAGATTGCTTCTCTGAGGACAGTAGGAGCTTGGGAGAAAGAGGAGGTGAACTGAAGGTCTGGGGAATGATTGCCTGTCAGTGACAGAGATTAGAAGAACTGGAAGCGCTGGCCAGGAGCTCAGGGTAAGGTCTATTGCCTGTCCATGCCTGCTCTGGGGAGAGAGAGGAAGTTTGGGCCAAGAGCTCAGGGTTCATGGAATGGACCTGGGAATAAACTTGGGGAAGAGGGACAGTAAAATATAGATGAAATATAATTGAAGAGATGGAACAATAGAGGTTGTTTTAGTTAGGGTTTTTATTGCTGCAATGAACCACCATAACCAAAAGCAAGTTAGGGAACTATTACAATTCCAGATCATAGTTCATCACGGGAGAGTCAGGAAGTCAAACAATGTAGAAATCTGGAGGCAGGAGATGATACAGAGCCCATGCAGGGTGCTGCTTACCTGTTTGCTCAACCTGCCTTTTTCTAGAGATGGCACTACCCACAATGGGCTGGGCCCTCTTCCATTGATCACTAATTGACACAATGTCTTATGGCTGGATCTCAAGGAGGCATTTTCTCGCCTGAAATTTCTTCTCTAATGACTCCAGCCTGTGTGAGGTTGACACATAAAACTAGCCATACAGAGGGAGAACAGCTTTAGAAGATACTGGGGTGCCAAGGATAGGAAAAAACAAGGGTAAAGGCTTAACTAAAACCAAGTGTGCATGAAGAAACTACATGGGAACTTACGATGTTACAACCCAGGTAAAACATACTAAAGTTAGGAAGGATAGTAGAATATATGTAATACAGAAGAATTTAGAGTTGGGGGAGGATTCTGTGAGCTAATGGCTTAGGTGGCAGGGGTTAAGAAAGAAGATACTAAGGGATAGGTTAACCAAAGCTAAGGATATATAAAAAGATTTATGAGACACCACTGGTTTTTTTTTTAAGCTAAACTATAACTTATTTTTAAAGAAGTTTGAGCAGAGGTGTCCTGAATACTGCTCTTTCTAGAAGAAGATGCAGATTATTAAGACATGGATTATTAACAGGTTACCTCCCTATGAGTTAGTGATCGGTGAACCTCCAGAGCACTGCAGACAATTCAGGTTATTAGCATTGCTGTGCTTTCTTGTTACCTATCCAGTAAGATACTACTGCTTTAGACACCACAGATTTTGCTTATAGGGTATAGAGAAATCCATCTTGAAGTGACCGGGAAGCTCTCCTTGTTGACTACCTCTCATAGCACTAGGACATGCTACCAAACTGCTGAGAAGAAAAGACTTCAATGATCCCACATAGTCATGGACCATGCATTCTCACCATGGACATCTTAGGCAAGACTCATCTATTATTGCAGTGGTGGCAACATTGTTTATGGGCATAACCAACTCTCTGTTTGCATTTCTAACCTGCTCCATTGGAGAGATTTCATGCTGGCAACCATTAATACGATCAAAAATTGTGGCTAGACAAATCATAGATTGTCTGTTGTGCTGGTGGTGGTGGTTTCATGTTATCAATCTGTCTTCTAAGTATGTATGTTTTATCCGTACATTTGTGCTGTTTTCAACTTTGGTCAAAGAAGCTTCTTATTGCAAAGGGTAGTGGTTGACAGAGACTCATCACTGTTCAAAGTGTTAAGAGCAAGTGACTCTGAGTGTATTCTTTGTGTGTGTGTGTGTGTGTGTGTGTGTGTGTGTGTGTGTGTTCAAAGTGCTTTTTTGTTTTTCTTTTTTTAATTTTTTTCTTAGATCCAATTGATAAGATATAATTGCCCACTTAAACATACAAAGCCCGGTAAGATTCATCCCTTAGGAACATTGATAACAACCTGTAAATACACAGAGCAGAATCTCAACATCACCTGCCATGGCTTCTCACCCTTTCCTCTCTCCTGTCCCCCTTTCAGTTCTAGTCTCCTCCTCTTCCTTCAAACTTCTCTCCCGCCCATCCTTCCTTCTCCTCCAATGACAGGCCTCCTTCTATCCTGTACCTGCCCCTCATCTGTACTTTACAAATTCAATGGGGAGGTTCTGGTGAAGTCACCTGATTCCTGAGTACGTGACTAGGCAGCTGTCATTGGAGCACTGGAATTAGCATCAAAATACAGTAACTTCAGGGCAAACCACCACATTTCCCCCTTTTTGTCCAGTTATAAAGTCTTTTCACTTATATATAAATTGAGTACAATTATTACCATTCTACAATTTATAAAGCATATGATATTCTCAACACCCAGTCCATCACTATATCAGTTAAACAGAATATTTAGTTATCCATTCCAGCTTCATGAAGACTTAAAATCTATATTATATCTTGGCTAGCTTGTATACTATCTGATAACTATCTAATAAAATACGTATTTTCAGAGTTATATAGCCTGGTAGACTATGAGACTATAATCAGTCTTCAACCCCATCAGAAATCTGAGAATGACCAAATATCTATACACATAAGAAGCCTAACACGGTTTCTAGAACTGAGAGGATGTAGAGACAAATCTCCACTAGTACAGTCCCCTATTAGCAACATATGAGAGCAAGTCTTCAGCCTTCTGGCCCAAAATCAACTGACAGACTCTTGAAATGCAGATTTTGAAGGGCTGATCACCCTGTCTTGGCGGAGTTTATCAGTCAACTATTCTGCATAATTTGTCCTTTTCTGGACAGTATTAGTCTGCAGATGAAACAGGCAGTTTTGTCCAGTGGCTGCCTAGCCACAAAGTATTGCCTCACCTGGAGGCAGAGATGTTCAAATTCTTTATTAAATCCACCAAAGAGGAACTGTTAGGAGCAGATGTGTCTCAACAAAAGATAAATAACTTTAAATCTCAAATTTTGTGGATTTCTGACATTTTTGAAAACCATCTATCTACATAAGACAATCTGGACTGTTGTCTTTATATCTTAATAATATCTTGAAAGTTCTTTCACAAACTCAGTAATATGTTTGTTATTTGGCCCTTAACTCACATGTGTAATCAACTCAGAAGTTTGTAATGACATCATTAGAAGGACTGGCTCTAAACCTTGTACTTTTAAACTCTTTTAACAAATAAATTCTATATCAAAGCAAAGATGATTTTAGCTTAGTTAACAAATGAGATTATGACTGTATAACTCAATCTAGCTAATTCCTCCCTGTTAAATTACAACCATTTCTAAATTCCTCATAAAAACAACTTTAGAATAACCACTTTCAGTCCCCCAAACTCCAGGGAATTGGGGCGATGACTCCTCTCTAACTTCTTCAAGCTGTACATGGGCATTGAGATATCCTTGGGGGTAAGGGGGTAGGAAGAATGAAGCAAATGCTGTAGCTGATGTGTCCTGACTGGACCCAGCTGAACGTCCTTGAGACCAGGAATCCAAGTAGGCACACTCTGTAAAATACAACTCTCAAGACAAAAGTTTAGAATCAAGATCTTTTTGTTTGATTCTCCTGAATAAATTTTTCAGGCGGTCTACTTCTATCAAATCTGATCAATACGATTCTGTGAGGTTTCCAGAGCCTAATCACACTTTTTAAAAACACAAAGACAAAATCTTTCTCCCAAAATACTGTGTTCCTTAGTCTGAAACCAGAAAAGCTTGTATCTTGCACTCTCTCCCAGAGTAATAATCTAACCATAAAACTCAAAGTCACACCCATTATGAAGATTAAACAATTTTTTTAAAAAGGAAGCAAGCTATACAATGAGGCTGATAGGCTTTTGTACTCTATGATAGTAGGAAATGAACCCAAAATTCCCGTGGAGCCCACGTTAAGAGAATTTGAGCTTCCTATTGTGGTAAATATCAAAAGTAACCACAAACCCTCACTAGCCAGCATCAATGAGCCATATGGCCTTTAGCTGGGTATTTCATAAAACAAACCAAATACCTTCTATCAATTCCAATATCAATAAGCAACATATCAAACCAGGACTTTGCCCAAAATATCTCAATCTGTTAAGCTCTCTACCCGGAGCCACAGATTTTTCTTTAACCTTAATAACTTCTATAATATATGACTGCATTTACTCTCCCTGGTGTTACAGACATTTATCTCAACTCTCTACTTGGAGGTAGTGACTAATTTTTCCCTAGCTAAGTACTGAACCGTGGATGAAAATCCCCACCTGACTCAGGTAATCTCTTTACTCTCTTCTTTCAAAAAACAACCAATCACCTTTAATGCCTGTAATTAAGAAGCAGTTTGTCTAACTAGGATTTCAAATTCAAAATTCAGTGAGCCCACATTAA